>NW_027195871.1:0-45000 GCF_038502225.1 Cherax quadricarinatus | reverse complement strand
CCAGCTGAGAGCTATATCAGCTTGGGGAAATAGATGGCAAGTAACATTTGCACCTGAGAAAACGCAAATGATGATCGTCTCTAGGCACAATGATGGTAATGCTGGTGCAGTAGTAAGGATGAATGGGACGATGTTGGCACCTGGAGAAGAAGTTGATATCCTTGGGGTGAAATTTGACTCCAAACTAACCATGAAGAACCATGTTGTAAATCTTGCAAACAAGGCAGCCAGGAAGCTTACAGCACTTCGCCGTATCTCGCATCTGCTTGACAGTAGGGGTTGCAAGATCCTGTACGAGGCACAAGTACGCTCACACCTTGAGTATGCTCCACTTTCTTGGTTTGCCTGCCCCCTCTCATCTGTGACTGCTTGACAGAGTAGAGAACAGAGCAAGACGTCTCATCTCTCGCCTGACCCATCCTGGATAGATCTGTCATTTCAGCAGAGCCTTCAACATAGGAGGGATGTGGGTGGCCCTTACTGTTATGTACAAGGCCAATATTGTCAAAATACCACACTTGGATCCACTTGAGGACAGCGTGAAACAAGCTTTTATGCCACAAGACGGGCAGAAAGCAGCAACTTCACTCTGGCTGTACCCTTCTCCAGAACATCACCCTCCATCTGAGATCATACATACCCAGGATGACTCGAGTATGGAACACATTCGTACAGCATAATGATGTCAACGAGATAACGTCAGTTGATCAAATGAAAATGCTGGCCCACAGATGGCTCAACTTCATCCTGTTCCCCTACTTGTATGTCTCATAACAATAAAAATGCTTTCAAATGAGCTTGATGTAGGTAAGAGCTTCTTAGCTTGCCAATAAAGTTAGGGAATCCTTGACCTGTAAATAGCTGTCAATAAAGCTTAGGATCCTTAACCTTGTCAAACCCTGTGTAGAGAGAGAGAGACAGACAGACAGACAGAGACAGAGACAGAGAGAGAGAGAGAGAGAGAGAGAGAGAGAGAGAGAGAGAGAGAGAGAGAGAGAGAGAGAGAGAGACAGAGAGACAGAGAGAGACAGAGAGAGACAGAGAGACAGAGAGAGAGACTGGAGATCAGCAAACATATCGTATAATTCCGAGCCAAGTTTGGGGCATCATTGGTAAACACTTGACGCTGATCAAGTCAAGATAGTTTACCATCAAGATAGTTTACCATCAAGGTAGTCATGGTGAAGGAGGCTGGCACCAGTCAAGATAATTCACCATCAAGATAGTCATGGTGAAGGAGGCTGGCACCAGTCAAGATAGTCATGGTGAAGGAGGCTGGCACCAGTCAAGATAGTCATGGTGAAGGAGGCTGGCACTTGTCAAGATAGTCATGGTGAAGGAGGCTGGCACCAGTCAAGATAGTCATGGTGAAGGAGGCTGGCACCAGTCAAGATAGTCATGGTGAAGGAGGCTGGCACCAGTCAAGATAGTCATGGTGAAGGAGGCTGGCACCAGCCAGCATACGTGCGGCAGCTTCTTCCACTCACCATAACACACTCAGCACTTACCTTTATTAGCACAATAGTAGTGCTGTCATGTCCATCCAGAAGCGCGAAACCCACCTGAGGAATGGGAGATAATCACATTTGATACTGCACTGAGGATTGAGCCATTATTATATAGTAGTAGTAGTATTACTACTAGTGGTAGTAGTAATAATAGTAGTATTAACAGTGGTAGTATTAGCGGATGTAGTAATAGAAGCAGTAATAACATTAGTAATAATAGTAACAGTCGTACCATAGCACCTACTGGACCATTATCAATAAAAAATAAAGCAAAGGTAAACTAAAAGAGAGATTTGTCGCTCTAAATTATCTAACAAATGCTAAATTGATAACAGCGATAACAGCTCTCAGCTTGTAAAATACGTGAGAAACAGCTCTAAGCTTAAAATACGTGAGTAACAGCCTTCTTAGCTTGTAAAATACGTGAGTAACAGTTCTAAGCTTGTAAAATACGTGAGAAACAGCTCTCAGCTTGTAAAATATGAATGACAGCTCAGCTTGTAAAATACGTGAGTAACAGCCTCAGCTTGTAAAATACGTGAGTAACAGCTAAGCTTAAATGCTGTAGAAACAGCTCTCAGCTTGTAAAATACGTGAATGACAGCTCAGCTTGTAAAATACGTGAGTAACAGCTCAGCTTGTAAAATACGTGAGTAACAGGTCTCAGCTTGTAAAATACGTGAGTAACAGCTCTCAGTTGTAAATACGTGAGTAACAGCTCTCAGCTTGTAAAATACGTGAGTAACAGCTCAGCTTGTAAAATACGTGAGTAACAGCTCAGCTTGTAAAATACGTGAGAAACAGCTCTCAGCTTGTAAAATACGTGAGTAACAGGTCTCAGCTTGTAAAATCACGTGGAGTAACAGCTCTCAGTTGTAAATACGTGAGTAACAACTCTCAGTTGTAAATACGTGAGTAACAGCCTCAGCTTGTAAAATACGTGAGTAACAGCTCAGCTTGTAAAATACGTGAGTAACAGCCTCAGCTTGTAAAATATGTGAGTAACAGCTCAGCTTGTAAAATACGTGAGTAACAGGTCTCAGCTTGTAAAATACGTGAGTAACAGTCTCAGTTGTAAATACGTGGAGTAACAGCCTCAGCTTGTAAAATACGTGAGTAACAGCTCTCAGCTTGTAAAATACGTGAGTAACAGCTCAGCTTGTAAAATACGTGAGTAACAGATCTCAGCTTGTAAAATACGTGTGAGTAACAGCTCTCAGCTTGTAAAACATGTGAGTAACAGCTCAGCTTGCAAAATACGGTGGGCAACAGCTCTCAGCTTGTAAAATACGTGAGTAACAGCTCTAGCTTTTAAAATACGTGAGTAACAGCCTTCTTAGCTTGTAAAATACGTGAGTAGCAGCTCAGCTTGTAAAATACGTGAGTAACAGCCTCTAAGCTTAAAATACGTGAGTAACAGCCTCAGCTTGTAAAATACGTGAGTAGCAGCTCTTAGCTTGTAAAATACGTGAGTAACAGCTCTTAGCTTGTAAAATACGTGAGTAACAGCGCTTAGCTTGTAAAATACGTGAGTAACAGCTCTTAGCTTTTGAAATATATGAGAACGAATTCTCTTCCTTAATTTTTCAAAGCCCTCTAGTGTAAGTGTAAAAAAAAAAAGAGGAAAAAGATAGCTCGCCGGAGAGTCAGATTAGAGATGACAGGAGGAAGAGAGAGAGAGAGAGAGAGAGAGAGAGAGAGAGAGAGAGAGAGGGAGAGAGAGAGAGAGAGAGAGAGAGAGAGAGAGAGAGAGAGAGAGAGAGAGAGAGAAAGAGAGAGAGAGAGGCAAATGAGAGTGATTAGTATTAATGGAAAGGCAGATTTAGGGTGAGGGAAAGTCAGAATTGTGTTGGAGAAGGTTGTGAGAGAGAGAGAGAGAGAGAGAGAGAGAGAGAGAGAGAGAGAGAGAGAGAGAGAGAGAGAGAGAGAGAGAGAGAGAGATGGTAATGCTGGTGCAGTAGTAAGGATGAATGGGAGGATGTTGGCACCTGGAGAAGAAGTTGATATCCTTGGGGTGAAATTTGACTCCAAACTAACCATGAAGAACCATGTTGTAAATCTTGCAAACAAGGCAGCCAGGAAGCTTACAGCACTTCTCCGTATCTCCCATCTGCTTGACAGTAGGGGTTGCAAGATCCTGTACGAGGCACAAGTACGCTCACACCTTGAGTATGCTCCACTTTCTTGGTTTGCCTGCCCCCCTCTCATCTGCGACTGCTTGACAGAGTAGAGAACAGAGCAAGACATCTCATCTCTCGCCTGGACCCATCCTGGATAGATCTGTCATTTCAGCAGAGCCTTCAACATAGGAGGGATGTGGGTGGCCTTACTGTTATGTACAAGGCCAATATTGTCAAAATACCACACTTGGATCCACTTCGAGGACAGCGTGAAACAAGCTTTTATGCCACAAGACGGGCAGAAAGCAGCAACTTCACTCTGGCTGTACCCTTCTCCAGAACATCACTCCATCTGAGATCATACATACCCAGGATGACTGAGTATGGAACACATTCGTACAGGATAATGATGTCAACGAGATAAAGTCAGTTGATCAAATGAAAATGCTGGCCCACAGATGGCTCCAACTTCATCCTGTTTCCTACTTGTATGTCTCATAACAATAAAATGCTTTCAAAATGAGCTGATGTAGGTAATAGCCTTAGCTTTCTTACACAATAAAGAGGAATCCTTAACCTGTAAATAGCTGTCAATAAAGCTAGGATCCTTAACCTTGGTCAAACCCTGTGTAGAAAAGAGAGAGAGAGAGAGAGAGAGAGAGAGAGAGAGAGAGAGAGAGAGAGAGAGAGAGAGAGAGAGAGAGAGAGAGAGAGAGAATGAGAGAAAGAGAGAATGAGAGAGAGAGAGAGGGAGTAAATGGCCTTCTCTGTTGAAAGAGGCAAATGTAGTCCCTGTTCACAAAAAGAAAAGCAGAGCAGAAATCAGCAACTACAGACCAGTGTCACTCCTGTCAATCACTGGCAAGCTCCTGGAGACAATAATCTCAAGACAAATCACAGAGTTTTTTGACTACCACTCACTACTTTGTGTTCGTCAATATGGCTTCAGGAAAGGTCACTCTGCTGCTGATCTGTTGTTAAACCTCTCTACTAAGTAGCACCAGTCACTGGATGAATCCAAAGTCAGACGTGTGGTAGCACTGGACATTGCTGGTGCTTTCGACCGGGTGTGGCACCAGGGCCTCTTAGCAAAACTGCAAGCTCTGCGAATTGGAGGCTTTACGCTGTGTCTTCTCTGTAATTACCTTTATGGTAGATCTCTAAGGGTAGTTCTCAATGGAACCGAATCAGCAAGACATCTTATTGGGGCAAGTGTTCCACAAGGAAGTGTTCTGGGACCATTGTTATGGAATGTCTACTTCAACGACCTTCTTCATCTCATCCCAGAATCACATGCATATGCAGACGACTGTACACTGACATTCACTTATCCAAGAGAAGAAATGCCAGCTGCTCTAAGCTACATCAATCACCAGCTCAGAGCTATATCAGCTTAGGGAAATAGATGGCAAGTAACATTTGCACCTGAGAAAACACAAATGATGATGATCTCTAGGCACCAAGATGGTAATGCCAGTGCAGTAGTAAGGATGAATGGGAGGGTGTTGGTACCTGGGGAAGAAGTTGATATCCTTGGGGTGAAATCTGACTCCAAACTGACCATGAAAAACCACGTTGTAAATCTTGCAAACAAGGCAGCCAGGAAGCTTACAGCACTTCGCCGTATCTCGCATCTGCTTGACAGCAGGAGCTGCAAGATTCTGTACTAGGCACAAGTACGCTCACACCTTGAGTATGCTCCACTTTCTTGGTTCGCCTGCCCCCTTCTTATCTGCGACTGCTTGACAGAGTAGAGAATAAAGCCAGACGTCTCATCTCTCGCCTGGACCAATCCTGGATAGATCTGTCATTTCAGCAGAGCCTTCAACACAGGAGGGATGTGGGTGGCCTTACTGTTATGTACAAGGCCAATATTGTAAAAGTACCACACTTGGATCCATTTCGAGGACAACGCGAAGCAAGTTTCTATACCACAAGACGGGCAGAAAGCAGCAGCTTAACTCTGGCTGTACCCTTCTCCAGAACGTCACTTCATCTGAGATCATACATACCCAGGATGACTCGAGTCTGGAACACATTCGTACAGCATTATGATGTCAACGAGATAAAGTCAGTTAGTCAGATGAAAATGCTGGCCCACAGATGGCTCCAACTTCATCCTGTTCCCTACTTGTATGTCTCATAACAATAAAAATGCTTTGAAATGAGCTATGTAGGTAACAGCTCTTAGCTTGTCAATAAAGTTAGGAATCCTTAACCTGTAAATAGCTTGTCAATAAAGCTAGGGATCGTTAACCTAACCTTGTCAAATCCTGTGTAAAGAGAGAGAGAGAGAGAGAGAGAGAGAGAGAGAGAGAGAGAGAGAGAGAGAGAGAGAGAGAGAGAGAGAGAGAGAGAGAGAGAGAGAGAGAGAGAGAGAGAGAGAGAGAGAGAGAGAGAGAGAGAGAGAGAGAGAGAGAGAGAGAGAGAGAGAGAGAATGTGAGAAATATAGAGATAAATAGAGAGAGAGAGAGAGAGAGAGAGAGAGAGAGAGAGAGAGAGAGAGAGAGAGAGAGAGAGAGAGAGAGAGAGAGAGAGAGAGAGGGAGAGAGAATGTGAGAGAGAGAGAGAGAGAGAGAGAGAGAGAGAGAGAGAGAGAGAGAGAGAGAGAGAGAGAGAGAGAGAGAGAGAGAGAAAGTGAGAGCGCGTGCGTGAGGCAGGCAAGCAGGGAGGGAGGGCCAGGCAGAGAACACAGGGTCTGCAACACCAGCTTCAGTATAGCTGTTGCAGCCGTGTAAACACGGTGTTAGTGTCGTCTCCACCACACATACCTCTCCTCTCCCTCTCTCTCTCTCTCTCCTTCGGATAATCATCTCCCCTCCCCCACCTGCAGACAATTGCTCAACACCCACGTAGTACACCCACCTGAATCACCACTCCCCCGTACATCAGGGGGGAGGGGCACCAGTGCGTGTGCTGAAGATAGTGACTGGGAAAATAATAGGCCCAAAATAAAAGAAAATAGAAATAAGTGTTAAATAGGCTGAAGTGAACAATAGAGATGGACCTACAGTGACAAAGGTGGACCCAGAGTCAATTTCCGTCCCTATTTAATACCATTTCTTTACCTATTAATGATTCTTACCATTTCCAGAGACTATTAACAGACTTTTATAATTTGTGTGAATTGTGTTATTGTTGTTATTGTTATTGTGTTATTGTTGGCTTACGTCTTGAGACACAGAAATATTAATTGAGGTTATTATGGTGAAACTCTTGTTTTAGAGAGTGATGATAGATGGTTTAAATCTGAGAGTTTCCATGACATATGTTGGTGTACCAGTCTACCCTCACACTAGTCTACCCTCACACTAGTCTACCCTCACACTAGTCTACCCTCACACCAGTCTACCCTCACACCAGTCTACCCTCACACCAGTCTACCCTCACACCAGTCTACCCTCACACTAGTCTACCCTGAGACTAGTCTACCCTCACACGAGTCTACCCTCACACTAGTCTACCCTCACACTAGTCTACCCTCACACTAGTCTACCCTCACACTAGTCTACCCTCACACTAGTCTACCCTCACACTAGTCTACCCTCACACTAGTCTACCCTCACACTAGTCTACCCTCACACTAGTCTACCCTCACACTAGTCTACCCTCACACCAGTCTACCCTCACACTAGTCTACCCTCACACTAGTCTACCCTCACACTAGTCTACCCTCACACCAGTCTACCCTCACACCAGTCTACCCTCACACAAGTCTACCCTCACACAAGTCAACCCTCACACTAGTCTACCCTCACACTAGTCTACCCTCACACTAGTCTACCCCTCACACTAGTCTACCCTCACACCAGTCTACCCTCACACCAGTCTACCCTCACACCAGTCTACCCTCACACTAGTCTACCCTCACACCAGTCTACCCTCACACTAGTCTACCCTCACACCAGTCTACCCTCACACTAGTCTACCCTCACACTAGTCTACCCCTCACACCAGTCTACCCTCACACTAGTCTACCCTCACACCAGTCTACCCCTCACACTAGTCTACCCTCACACTAGTCTACCCTCACACTAGTCTACCCTCACACTAGTCTACCCTCACACAAGTCTACCCTCACACCAGTCTACCCTCACCAGTCTACCCTCACACTAGTCTACCCTCACACCAGTCTACCCTCACACTAGTCTACCCTCACACCAGTCTACCCTCACACTAGTCTACCCTCACACTAGTCTACCCTCACACCAGTCTACCCTCACACCAGTCTACCCTCACACCAGTCTACCCTCACACCAGTCTACCCTCACACTAGTCTACCCTCACACTAGTCTACCCTCACACTAGTCTACCCTCACACTAGTCTACCCTCACACCAGTCTACCCTCACACCAGTCTACCCTCACACCAGTCTACCCTCACACTAGTCTACCCTCACACCAGTCTACCCTCACACCAGTCTACCCTCACACCAGTCTACCCTCACACCAGTCTACCCTCACACTAGTCTACCCTCACACCAGTCTACCCTCACACCAGTCTACCCTCACACCAGTCTACCCTCACACTAGTCTACCCTCACACCAGTCTACCCTCACACCAGTCTACCCTCACACCAGTCTACCCTCACACCAGTCTACCCTCACACTAGTCTACCCTCACACTAGTCTACCCTCACACTAGTCTACCCTCACACTAGTCTACCCTCACACTAGTCTACCCTCACACCAGTCTACCCTCACACTAGTCTACCCTCACACTAGTCTACCCTCACACCAGTCTACCCTCACACCAGTCTACCCTCACAACAGTCTACCCTCACAACAGTCTACCCTCACACCAGTCTACCCTCACACCAGTCTACCCTCACACTAGTCTACCCTCACACTAGTCTACCCTCACACTAGTCTACCCTCACACTAGTCTACCCTCACACTAGTCTACCCTCACACCAGTCTACCCTCACACTAGTCTACCCTCACACTAGTCTACCCTCACACTAGTCTACCCTCACACTAGTCTACCCTCACACCAGTCTACCCTCACACTAGTCTACCCTCACACTAGTCTACCCTCACACTAGTCTACCCTCACACCAGTCTACCCTCACACTAGTCTACCCTCACACCAGTCTACCCTCACACTAGTCTACCCTCACACCAGTCTACCCTCACACTAGTCTACCCTCACACCAGTCTACCCTCACACTAGTCTACCCTCACACTAGTCTACCCTCACACTAGTCTACCCTCACACTAGTCTACCCTCACACCAGTCTACCCTCACACTAGTCTACCCTCACACCAGTCTACCCTCACACTAGTCTACCCTCACACCAGTCTACCCTCACACTAGTCTACCCTCACACCAGTCTACCCTCACACTAGTCTACCCTCACACCAGTCTACCCTCACACTAGTCTACCCTCACACTAGTCTACCCTCACACTAGTCTACCCTCACACCAGTCTACCATCTCACTAGTCTACCTCTCACACCAGTCTACCCTCACACTAGTCTACCCTCACACCAGTCTACCCTCACACTAGTCTACCCTCACACCAGTCTACCCTCACACCAGTCTACCCTCACACCAGTCTACCCTCACACTAGTCTACCCTCACACCAGTCTACCCTCACACTAGTCTACCCTCACACCAGTCTACCCTCACACTAGTCTACCCTCACACTAGTCTACCCTCACACCAGTCTACCCTCACACTAGTCTACCCTCACACTAGTCTACCCTCACACTAGTCTACCCTCACACTAGTCTACCCTCACACTAGTCTACCCTCACACTAGTCTACCCTCACACCAGTCTACCCTCACACTAGTCTACCCTCACACCAGTCTACCCTCACACTAGTCTACCCTCACACTAGTCTACCCTCACACTAGTCTACCCTCACACTAGTCTACCCTCACACTAGTCTACCCTCACAACAGTCTACCCTCACACTAGTCTACCCTCACACCAGTCTACCCTCACACTAGTCTACCCTCACACTAGTCTACCCTCACACCAGTCTACCCTCACACTAGTCTACCCTCACACTAGTCTACCCTCACACCAGTCTACCCTCACACTAGTCTACCCTCACACTAGTCTACCCTCACACCAGTCTACCCTCACAACAGTCTACCCTCACACCAGTCTACCCTCACACCAGTCTACCCTCACACCAGTCTACCCTCACAACAGTCTACCCTCACACCAGTCTACCCTCACACCAGTCTACCCTCACACTAGTCTACCCTCACACCAGTCTACCCTCACACCAGTCTACCCTCACACTAGTCTACCCTCACACCAGTCTACCCTCACACCAGTCTACCCTCACACCAGTCTACCCTCACACCAGTCTACCCTCACACCAGTCTACCCTCACACCAGTCTACCCTCACACAAGTCTACCCTCACACCAGTCTACCCTCACAACCAGTCTACCCTCACACTAGTCTACCCTCACACGAGTCTACCCTCACACCAGTCTACCCTCACACCAGTCTACCCTCACACCAGTCTACCCTCACACCAGTCTACCCTCACACCAGCCTACCCTCACACCAGTCTACCCTCACACCAGTCTACCCTCACACTAGTCTACCCTCACAACAGTCTACCCTCACACCAGTCTACCCTCACACCAGTCTACCCTCACACTAGTCTACCCTCACACCAGTCTACCATCACACCAGTCTACCCTCACACCAGTCTACCCTCACACCAGCCTACCCTCACACTAGTCTACCCTCACACTAGTCTACCCTCACACTAGTCTACCCTCACACCAGCCTACCCTCACACTAGTCTACCCTCACACCAGTCTATCCTCACACCAGTCTACCCTCACACCAGTCTACCCTCACACCAGTCTACCCTCACACCAGTATACCCTCACACCAGTCTACCCTCACACTAGTCTACCCTCACACCAGTCTACCCTCACACCAGTCTACCCTCACAACAGTCTACCCTCACACTAGTCTACCCTTACACCAGTCTACCCTCACACTAGTCTACCCTCACACCAGTCTACCCTCACAACAGTCTACCCTCACAAGAGTCTACCCTCACACCAGTCTACCCTCACACCAGCCTACCCTCACACCAGTCTACCCTCACACCAGTCTACCCTCACACTAGTCTACCCTCACACTAGTCTACCCTCACACCAGTCTACCCTCACACCAGTCTACCCTCACACCAGTCTACCCTCACAACAGTCTACCCTCACACCAGTCTACCCTCACACCAGCCTACCCTCACACCAGTCTACCCTCACACCAGTCTACCCTCACAACAGTCTACCCTCACACCAGTCTACCCTCACACCAGTCTACCCTCACACCAGTCTACCCTCACACCAGTCTATCCTCACACCAGTCTACCCTCACACCAGTCTACCCTCACACCAGTCTACCCTCACACCAGTCTACCCTCACACCAGTACACCCACCACACCAGTACACCCACCACACCAGTACACCCACACCAGTACGCCCACGCCAGTACGCCAGCAACAGTACGCCCACACCAGTACACCCACACCAGTACGCCCACATCAGTACACCCACACCAGTACGCCCACACCAGTACATCCACACCAGTACACCCACCACACCAGTACGCCCACACCAGTACATCCACCACACCAGTACACCCACCACACCAGTATGCCCACACCCGTACACCCACACCAGTACGCCCACATCAGTACACCCACCACACCAGTACGCCCACACCAGTACACCCACACCAGTACACCCACACCAGTACACAAACCACACCAGTACGCCCACACCAGTACATCCACACCAGTACACCCACACCAGTACACCCACACAAGTACACTCACACAAGTGCTCCCACACCAGTACGCCCTCACCAGTAAGCCCACACCATTACGCACACACCAGAACACCCACACCAGTACGCCCACGCTAGTATGCCCACATTAGTACGCCCACACCAGTACGCCCTCACTAGTACGCCCACACCAGTACGCCCACACCAGTACGCCCACACTAGTACTCCCACACCAGTACGCCTAGATTAGTACGCCCACATCAGTACGTCCACACCAGTACGCCCACACCAGTACGCCCACACCAGTACGCCCAAACCAGTACGCCTACACCAGTACGCCCACACCAGTACGCTCACACTAGTGCGCCCACACCAGTACGCTCACACTAATACGCCCACACCAGTACGCCCACGCAAGTACGCTCACACTAACACGCCCACACCAGTACTCCCACACCAGTACGGTCACACCAGTACGTCCACACCAGTACGTCCACACCAGTACGCCCTCACCAGTACGTTCACACCAGTACGCCCACACTAGTACGCCCACACCAGTACGCCCTCACCAGTGCGCCCTCACCAGTACGCCCTCACCAGTACGCCCTCACCAGTACGCCCTCACCAGTACGCTCTCACCAGTACGCCCTCACCAGTACGCCCTCACCAGTACGCTCTCACCAGTACGCCCACACTAGTACGCCCTCACCAGTACGCCCTCATGAGTACGCCCTCTCGAGTACGGCCTCACCAGTACGCCCTCACCAGTACGCCCTCACCAGTACGTCCACACCAGTACGCCCTCACCAGCACGCCCACACCAGTACGCCCTCACCAGTACGCCCTCACCAGTACGCCCTCACCAGTACGCCCACACCAGTACGCCCTCACCAGTACGCCCTCACCATTACGCCCTCACCAGTACCCCCTCACCAGTACGCCCACACCGGTACGCCCTCACCAGTGCGCCCTCACCAGTACGCCTATACCAGAACGCCCACACCCGTACGCCCTCACCAGTACGCCCTCACCAGTACGCCCTCACCAGTACGCCTACACCAGTACACCCACACCAGTACGCCCACACCAGTTCGCCCACACCAGTACGCCTACACCAGTACGCCAACACCAGTACGCCCACAACAGGACGCCCACACCAGTACGCCCACACCAGTACGCCCACACCAGTACGCCCACACCAGTACGCCCACACCAGGACGCCCACACCAGTACGCCCACACCAGTACGCCCACACCAGTACGCCCACACCAGCACGCCCACACCAGTACGCCCACACCAGTACGCCCACACCAGTACGCCCACACCAGTACGCCCACACCAGTACGCCCACACCAGAATTGTGACTAGTACAACTGTGATATTTTTACTCATAGTAGTAGTAATAGCAGTAGTTATAGTAGTAGTAATAGCAGTAGTTATAGTAGTAGTAATAGCAGTAGTTATAGTAGTAGTAATAGCAGTAGTTATAGTAGTAGTAATAGCAGTAGTTATAGTAGTAGTAATAGCAGTAGTTATAGTAGTAGTAATAGCAGTAGTTATAGTAGTAGTAATAGCAGTAGTTATAGTAGTAGTATTAGCAGTAGTTATAGTAGTAGTAATAGCAGTAGTTATAGTAGTAGTAATAGCAGTAGTTATAGTAGTAGTAATAGCAGTAGTTATAGTAGTAGTAATAGCAGTAGTTATAGTAGTAGTAATAGCAGTAGTTATAGTAGTAGTAATAGCAGTAGTTATAGTAGTAGTAATAGCAGTAGTTATAGTAGTAGTAATAGCAGTAGTTATAGGAGCAGCAGTAATAGTTGTAGCAGTATCAGGAGTAGTATTAATAGTAGTAGTAGTAGCAGTAATAGTATTAGTAGCGGTGATAGTAGTATTAGCAGTAGTAGTAGCAGTAACAGCAGCAGTAGTAGTAATGGAAGTGGTAATAGTAGTAGTGATAGAAGTAATAGTAACAGTAATAATAGTAGTAATGGTAGGAGTAACAGTAGTAAAATAGTAGCAGTAATAGTAGAACAGTAGCAGTAATAGTAATGGTAACAGCAGTAGTAGTAATAGCAGCAATAGTAATAGTAGTAAAAGTAACTGTAATAGTAATGGTAATAGCAGTAGTAGTAATAGCAGTAATAGTAATGGTAATAGCAGCAGTAGTAATAGCAATAATAGTAATAGCAGTAGTAGTAATAGCAGTATTAGTAGTAGTAAAAGTAGCAGTAATAGTAATAATAGCAGTAATAGTAATAGCAGTAGTAGTAATACTAATAGTAGTACTACTGCTGACCATCATTATTCCTAATACTATTTTCCTGAGACATTTTACAAGGACCAGCGATGAGAACTTACTTACAGGTCCATGAACAGAGCTCAACTCTTGCGTTCTCAATCTAAATATACTGAACCAGGACGATAATTACTGCAACGCGATGGTTGCTCCTTCCACTGCCTTCCAATGTTGGCTAAAAATGTCTAAAACTTTCGTTTTCCCGTTTTTCTTCAAGTTCGTCGTGTGTTCTCTGGTATTCCTGGTTCTTTCGTTTTTTCCTCCTCCTCCTGTTCATCTTTTTTACACAAAATATGGCTGGAGAATTTAATTTAGAATGTGAGTGTAGTCGGTAAGGCTTTCTTAAATGTTTCAAAATCTAATTTCTTTTGAATCTAAGTCATATATTCTAGTTTGTACATGGTAGTGATGCACTCAGCGATAATTCACTCGTATACAAGATAATCTTAAAAGCAATATTACTCATATACAAGATTATCTTAAACGCAATATTACCCAGCGATAATTAACTTTTAGACAAAACACACATTAATCATTATGATAGTCTAAGCAACAGGTTTTTATAATATTACAATGATTAATAATAATTTTCCCTTCATTCACCAGTGATTTTTATACCTAAATAGCAACGAGAAGATAAGTGGCTCTCCCATGAACAATCTCAGTGACAACAGAGTAACGTATGTTTGAGAGGTGCATAGCTGTCCTCACCTTGTATCCACCAACACTTGTATATACAAGAGTCGCTCCCACCTGTGTGAGAGCTAGATCAGAGGTATAACTCTGCTCTCATAAGCTCTCCCTTATTTCCACTGCTGCTAAACAAACACAAGTGAAACATACATGTAGAGTTATGACTGTGTTGCAAGAGGATAGCAATGCTGAAGGTGCTGAAAGAGGGTAACAGAATGTGGGGAGATTGTGTAGGGAATGTGGGCGAGGGTAACGTTCGTGCACTGATAAACTGTCGAGTGGACGAAGTTATGAACGCTGTTTTTCTTAAGAAACTCAACATATGAAGCAGTTACTCGTCGTGGTAGAGTATAGTAAAATAACTTAACTGCTTTGTGGCTAGAGGATGTCAACACCGAGTAATAACTTCATAGTTTCAAGAAATACGTTATTTGCTGCCGTCACGAACGCTGCTACTGCCAGACGGCTTTAGGAACGCTGCTTCCGATCAGCCTCGAGAGAGAGCTACTGCAGACGACTTCGAGCAAGCTACTTCATACAGCTTCAAGAACGCTGGTGCAGAGAGCTTCAAGAACGCTGGTGCAGAGAGCTTCAAGAACGCTGGTGCAGAGAGCTTCAAGAACGCTGGAGCAGAGAGCTCCAAGAACACTGGTGCAGAGAGCTTCAAGAACGCTGCCTCCCCAACAAGAACTACCCATCTAGAACGCTGCTGCTCTCCTCCATATCCCTCTCCCCCTAGCAAGTTCTACGGCACTCCAGCGTCTTAAAGACGTCTTCCAGGAGAAACACCCTACACAGGTGTTAGGTCTACCTGTGTGCGGAGGAGCGCACACACGCCCTGGGTTCAGAGGTGCTGAGTGAGAGCCCCACTCAGCAAATAGGAACGATCCCTAGGACTGATGATACCAGCCTGGGAACATCCAAGGACTCCAGCATCCTCCTAATGTAAGTATGTGGTCATACGTGTACAGAGTGAGTATAAGATGTCTTGACTGTGTTCCAGTCAGTTTTGACTGTTCCAGTCAGTCTTGACTGTGTTCCAGTCAGTCTTGACTGTATCTCCCTCCCTGTCTCACCCTGCCTTTCTCACCTTGGCTGTCTCACCCTTCTTGTCTCTACCTCTCTGTCTCTTCCTGTCTCTCCCTCCCTGTCTCACCCTTCCAGTCTCTCCCTGTCTCTTCCTCTCTGTCTCACCCTTCCTGTCTCGCCTCACTATGGATCGTTCTCTCGCCTCCCATCACACCCTGCCTGTCTCACCTCCCGTCACACCCTACCTGCCTCACCTCCCGTCACACCCTACCTGTCTCACCTCCCGTCACACCCTACCTGCCTCACCTCCCGTCACACCCTACCTGCCTCACCTCCCGTCACACCCTACCTGCCTCACCTCCCGTCACACCCTGCCTGTCTCACTTCCCGTCACACCCTACCTGTCTCACCTCCTGTGACTTGTTCTTTGGAAAATTCCTCCTCTTCAACACTCCTCTCTCAGCCATTGTTTACCATCTCTATACTCACGTCTCTTTAGTTTTTCTTCCCCCGCTGTTTGTTGTTTCTTTGTAACGACGTCAAAGGTTAATATGCTGTGTGCTCGCTGCTGCCTACTACTGCTGCTTTATAATCTATAGCTTTTAATGTATCTGAAATCTTTCTACTTGATATTAGGTGTTAGTTTTTCGACATTTCTCCCCCTCTCATTCTCGTTGATTTTTTTTTTTTGAAGTTCCTCGTTGATGAGCCCAGAGTCTTGCCCAAGAAGCTCGGGCTCACTATCAGCTGCTAAATTTTCCAAAAGCTTCTCTACGACTATTATTAAATTTTAAGTGTAGGGAAGTGTTGTAAAGTGTTGGTTGGTGTACGACTGGTGGGTTGGTGTACGACTGGTTGGTTGGTGTACGACTGGTTGGTTGGTGTACGACTGGTTGGTTGGTGTACGACTGGTGGGTTGGTGTACGACTGGTGGGTTGGTGTACGACTGGTGGGTTGGTGTACGACTGGTGGGTTGGTGTACGACTGGTGGGTTGGTGTACGACTGGTGGGTTGGTGTACGACTGGTGGGTTAGTGTACGACTGGTGGGTTGGTGTACGACTGGTGGGTTGGTGTACGACTGGTGGGTTGGTGTACGACAGGTGGGTTGGTGTACGACTGGTGGGTTGGTGTACGATTGGTGGGTTGATGTACGACTGGTGGATTGGTGTACGACTGGTGGGTTGGTGTACGACTGGTGGGTTGGTGTACGACTGGTGGGTTGGTGTACGACTAGTGGGTTGGTGTACGACTGGTGGGTTGGTGTACGACTGGTGGGTTGGTGTACGACTGGTGGGTTGGTGTACGACTGGTGGGTTGGTGTACGACTGGTGGGTTGGTGTACGACTGGTGGGTTGGTGTACGATTGGTGGGTTGATGTACGACTGGTGGATTGGTGTACGACTGGTGGGTTGGTGTACGACTGGTGGGTTGGTGTACGACTGGTGGGTTGGTGTACGACTAGTGGGTTGGTGTACGACTGGTGGGTTGGTGTACGACTGGTGGATTGGTGTACGACTGGTGGGTTGGTGTACGACTGGTGGATTGGTGTACGACTGGTGGGTTAGTGTACGACTGGTGGGTTGGTGTACGACTGGTTTGTTGGTGTACGACTGGTGGGTTGGTGTACGACTGGTTTGTTGGTGTACGACTGGTGGGTTGGTGTACGACTGGTGGATTGGTGTACGACTGGTGGGTTGGTGTACGACTGGTGGATTGGTGTACGACTGGTGGGTTGGTGTACGACTGGTTTGTTGGTGTACGACTGGTGGGTTGGTGTACGACTGGTTTGTTGGTGTACGACTGGTGGGTTGGTGTACGACTGGTGGATTGGTGTACGACTGGTGGGTTGGTGTACGACTGGTGGATTGGTGTACGACTGGTGGGTTGGTGTACGACTGGTTTGTTGGTGTACGACTGGTGGGTTGGTGTACGACTGGTGGGTTGGTGTACGACTGGTGGGTTGGTGTACGACTGGTGGGTTGGTGTACGACTGGTGGGTTGGTGTACGACTGGTGGGTTGGTGTACGACTGGTGGATTGGTGTACGACTGGTGGGTTGGTGTACGACTGGTGGGTTGGTGCGCGACTGGTGGGTTGGTGGACGACTGGTGGGTTGGTGGACGACTGGTGGGTTGGTGCGCGACTGGTGGGTTGGTGTACGACTGGTGGATTGGACTGGTAAACTGGGTGGTGAGCCGCTGATCAAGGTAATAGGCTGGTGGGCTAGCTGGGTGGGTAAGTGGGTGGTGGGCTGGGAGAATAATGGGTGGTGAACTGTGAGAGTAATGGGTAGTGAACTGTGTTACAAAAAACGCGATTCTAAAAGCTTAGAGATCTCCAGTGAATACTAGAAAGGACTGCCCTTCTAGCATCCAGCCTGTTACTGGGTTTTCGTAACAAGTAGTCAGTATCCTTGTCCAATTATCCATTAAAATTCTGTATTATTCAATAGTGCTTCAGGATTACAACTGGTAGGCTACTAACTAGAGAAATAAAAATTTAATAAATTTATTAAGTAGTAAGTTGTCTAGAGGTATATTATCAAATTAAATTAATTCACATCAATCAAAATAAAATCAATCTCTCGAGTTCAATATTATTGTGCTGAAAGCACATATCACATTCATAATTCTTAAGTACCGTCAGGTACATTAACATTTAATAAGATATTACAAATATGTACAAGTGAGTGTATGCGTGTAAGTGCTCTTAAGTAGTTAGCTATGTCTCAAAACTCGAATAAGACTTAAACAAGTGACTGACAAAGTCCTCAAATAAACTAACTTCTTGACCGACTGGCAACCCGAACAGTCAGCTTGAACAACAAAGAATGCTAAGCCCAATAGCAATACAATATCAAGCGACTGCAACACAGAATTAGGAACTGGGAAATAATATAACGACACTAAGTAGGGACCATCAGCAGATCCTCCACAAGTTACAAAACTCCATAATACTGAATCTTTGTTCAGCATAGGTAAAACTGTGACTGTGACAATACACAGGAACCAGTACAAAATTAGGTCAGAAGCTATAGCTAAGGACCTGAGATGTTCAGAGTGTCTAAGTGACACACAACCTCAGTACAACGTCGAAAATCACTAAGTCTATACAATGTTCTGAGAACAAAGTTCTACAGAACTAACAAGAATAATGAGACAGACAATCTGTCCAACCACCAAGCGAGTCTCCAGCAGACTGACAATTTCACGAGAGGTGAGGACACCCCCCCCTCGATCACGTGATAGCTACGTGGACAACTGCAGCTCAGAAGCCGGCAGTATAACGAGCGACAAGCGATAATTACAGTAGTTTGACAATCAAGACTAACTGAGCACATTTTATATACATCCTAACAACATAAGCTAAATAACAATATAACAGTCAAATAATAATATAAAGTCATACATTTACGATTTAGCTATTATCGCAAATATAAGCAATATAAAATTATATGAAAAGATAATATACATTACATATATACATAATAATCATTGTAACCCATTCAGGGGTTGCAACACCCCCCCCCAACACGACAGAGGGTCGCACTAGGAGTTGCATTAATGTCTCTCACATTATTTCTGATTACTCATATCAATATTATATAATATAAAAATTATTTAGAGTCACTCTCGTCCCAAGCACCTCTACAATTTCACAGCGTCCGTCACTAGGATGTACTAGGGCAGTACACAGTATCGTATCTCTTCATACTCGTGGTTATGTACATCAATGTAGAGACTGGATAGCGCTGACAAGGAGGGCACTGAGGCTCGATCATTGTAGAGGAGACTGCATTCCACTCTTAAGTAGTGGTTGTGGAATGCGAGGCAGTATGAACATCTGAGTATGAAACAGCTTAAGGTGTGTAGTGAAGGGGGGGGGTCTGCGACATCACCCGCACCACACTACTCACTCAACACTCAGCTTGTCTCCTCCTCACACAACATTACTGTGAATATATAAATATAATAATTAGACATGACATGAGTATATATAGTTAATATGGGCTGGAGGGATTAAGTTACTTTACTGAATTTGACATAGCAAGTAACAAAACGTATTTGGGCATAAAATTACGTTAATTTAATGTAACTGATAATTATTAAGGACGAGACAGAGCGTCAGCAATTACATTACAATGACCACTTATGTGTTTTATACTAATAGAATAAGGTTGGATTCTGAGGGCCCACCTCATGATCCTAGCATTTTTACTTTTCATAGTGTTTATGTAGGTGAGTGGATTGTGGTCAGAAAAAACGTTAATTTTAAATGGGGAAGTGCCCAAATACACGTCAAAATGTTCCAATGACACCACAAGAGCTAGAGCCTCTTTCTCAATAGTGGCATAATTTTTCTGGTGTCGTTTAAGCTTAGATGAATAGTAACATATAGGATGGAGAATATCAGTGGATGTTGACTGTTGGAGCAGCACAGCACCCACTGCATAACCACTCGCATCTATATGTAAAAAGAAGGGAAGATTGAAATTAGGACTTTTCAACACAGGAGCAGAGGATAGCAAGCGCTTCAACCTTTTGAACGAGTCTGAACAATCTCTAGTCCAGGTGAACTGAACTTTGCTACTAGTAAGCTCAGTGAGAGGAGCTGCAATCTGAGAAAAGTTTGGACAGAACCTGCGATAATATCCTGCCATACCCAGGAATCTCTGTACTCCTTTCCTATCCTGAGGCACTGGAAATTCAGAAATTGCACGAACCTTAGCCTCAATAGGAGCAACCTCACCTTGGCCGATACAAAAGCCTAGATAGGTAATCTTGGCTTGACCAAAACTACATTTGGCTAAGTTGACAGTGAAGTTGTAGTGCGCCAGTCTCTCAAACAATGCTCTGAGACGCGTCAAGTGCTGTTCCCACTCGTCACTGTACACCACTAAGTCGTCAAGGTAGGCTTCTACTCCTTCTAAGTTGTGGGTCAACTCGTTCATTATACGTTGGAATGAAGAAGCCGCATTACATAGGCCGAAGGGGGTGACGAGGTAGTTAAACAATCCATCTTGAACAGTAAAAGCAGATATTTCTTGAGCACGTTCAGTAAGCGGGACTTGATAATAGCCTCGTAAGAGATCTAAACGGCTGACAAACTGGGCTCCTGACACACGGTCAATAAGGTCGTCAATGCGAGGTAGAGGATAACCATCAGGCAAGGTGACAGAGTTCACTTTCCTGTAATCAGTACACATCCTGAAACTACCGTCAGGTTTAGGCACTAAAATACAGGGAGATGCCCAGGGACTTTTACTGCGCTCAATAAGTCCGTGAGATAACAGAAAATCAACCTCTTCTCTCAATGCTTTATGCTTTGTTGGACTCATCCTATATGGTGATTGCTTAATGGGTGATGCTCCCTGTACATCAACGTCATGTACACCCAGAGTACAACGTTTAGGAACATCACCGAACAATTCAGGGAAATGCAAAATCATGTTTTTAACATCGCCAGCTTTATCAATCCCAAGGTTACTAAGAAAATCGTCTAGTGATTGTAGAGTCACAGAATTTTCTAAACGAACCTCTATACCTCTAGAGATGTCAGGTAGACTGACATTTTCTTCCTCTGTCCTAGGAAGAATAGAAGTAGTAGGTAGAGGACTAGCGTAGTATGCCTTAAGCTGGTTAACATGGTACACATGATTAGATTTCTTTTTCCCAGGCGTACGTACCAAATAATTTACGTCGCTAAGCTTTTTCACTACTTCCAGGGGACCATCATACCTGGCTTGTAGAGCATGACCTGGTACTAATTTCCGAGCCATCACCTTATCTCCTGCTTTAAAAGAACGAGAGACAGCACGCTTGTCATAATGTTGCTTCATTCTAGCTTGGGCTGAAACTAGGTTTTTCGAAGCTAGCTCTCTAGCGGCTGTCAAATGTTGCTGCATTAATGAAGGTGAAGTACTCAATGATGGATTAGATTTTCCTGTCCACACGTCTTTTAACACTGCGAGAGGACCACGCACTTGGTGTCCGAATATTAATTCAAACGGACTAAATCCGAGACTTTCTTGCTCACTTTCTCTCATAGCGAACAGAAGAAAAGGTATTCCCTCATCCCAGTCTCTAGAAAAATGTTCACAATAAGCTCTCATCATGGACTTCAGTGTCTGATGAAATCTCTCTAGAGCACCTTGTGACTGTGGATGATAACTGGTTGAAAGTACAGACTTTATTCCTAGGTGGGATAATGCTTCTCGAAAGATCTTAGAAGTGAAGTTAGATCCCTGATCTGACTGTATCTCTCGTGGCAATCCAACCTGGGAGAAAAATTTCATCAACGCTCTCACAATAGCACGAGCATTAATTTTTCTCATAGGAATAGCTTCGGGATAGCGTGTTGCAGCGTCCATAATAGTAAATAAGTATTGGTTTCCTAGTTTGGTTCTAGGCAAAGGACCAACACAATCAATAATAAGACGTGAGAATGGTTCACCATGCACGGTGATAGGAATGAGAGGCGCAGGTGGAGGTGTGTGTGCTGGCTTGCCTGTCACTTGACACACGTGGCAACGTCGCACATGATCAGCTACTGTTTCCTTCATCTTTGGCCAAGTAAAATGTTTTGCCAGTTTACCGAGTGTCTTCTTGACACCCAAATGTCCTCCTATGGGACTATTGTGAGCAAAATCAATG
This sequence comes from Cherax quadricarinatus, assembly GCF_038502225.1. Lineage (NCBI taxonomy): Eukaryota > Metazoa > Arthropoda > Malacostraca > Decapoda > Parastacidae > Cherax > Cherax quadricarinatus. The sequence goes on along the minus strand of NW_027195871.1, from coordinate 22,927 downwards.
GCTTGTTCACGAAATGTAACTGGTAACACAACGAGATGCTTAACTGTGTTGGAAACACTATCAGCTGACAACTTACATGTAGTTTTCTCCATCAGTACACCGTTACTATAATAGTAACAATTATCGAGATCCTTTGCTTCACTCTCAGTAACTGCTATGTCTCTCAGTCTTTCCAGTGACTGATCAACAAACTGATCCTTGATTAAATCATCATGAGTAAGAAATTTAACGTCAGTTGTGTCCTGACTAGGTTGATGACCGGGGGGAGTCAGTGTTAATGATCCTGGGCGCAGAGCGTCACTAAACAACATATTCAACCCCAAATCATTGTCATCCACTAACTCAACAGGAGACAAGGATGGTTGTTGAATCTTTGACATAGCTCTAGTAATTGCGCTGAGAGGAAATAAAATAGGTTTCTCTCTACAAGCTTCAATGGCATAATTATCATCAGTGGTATTATCAATCACAAGTGGTTCTTTACATATACCAGCATGAAGGATATCGTTCCCTATCAACAAGTCCACTGACCTGATGGGAAATACACCACTGGAAATACCCACTGAAATATAACCAGTATAATAGCTTGTTTCAATATAAACTTTGTGCAGAGGCACTTTTATAACAGCCCCTCCATAGGCTTCTAACAATACATCTATCTTGCAATAGGTATCGTTAGTTATGGGCAGTACATCTTCTCTTAATAACGTGAGATAACTGCCAGTGTCTCTGAAAGAAATTATCTCAGTTAGATGTGATTCGTCAAATCCTACTTTATCTCTCGAAAAGTAAGGACTCATCGCTGAACGAATCTTTTCGTCAGATACACTTTCTGACGCTAGTCATCTATCCTGAGTAACATTATCTAAAACAGTAGGATAAGAGGAATTGCTAGGATTTTGGTGCCTTTGTTGCTCGGAAGAGGATACAGCTTGTGTGGGGGCGCCAGCCGCACGACTGCATCTCGCATCTCTTTCTAACTTATAGCAATACTCTCTAGTATGTCCTTTTCTGTTACAATAGGTACATTTAACTTTCTTCTTCTCGATACCAGATTTCTGTCTAGCCACAGAGACAGATTCAGGATTGTGAGTTTTCCTGGTAAAGGTACAAGAAGTTACAGTAACAGGTACATCAGGCCGGCAATGAGCAGCTGATTTAGGTTGCCAACTTCTAGGACAATTTTTAGTTACCTTGTTTCTGAGTGTTTTAGTACGTACAAGGTTGTGAGAAATTTCGTAATTGTCTGCTAATGCTGCAGTTTCCAGAATATCTGAGGTAGTATGATCGATCAGATATTCTTGTATGTCAGCAGACATACAGTTGTTAAACTCTTCGTGTAGTAACAACTGAACAAGGCTGTCATAGTTGTTACACTTGGCAGCTCTACACCATCTCTCAAAAGCAACTTTTTTCTCACGAGCAAACTCTACACAAGTTTGATCTTGTCGTCGTTGTAACGTACGAAATGCTCTTTGATAACTTACAGGTAACAAGTTATATGTCTCTAGAATAGTTTGTTTGACATCGTCATAACTAATGTACTTGGCAAATGGTAAGGCTGCAGAACACGTTTGAGCTCTTCCCGTCAACACTGTATGCAGCAATGTTGCCCAGTGCTTACGTGGCCAGTTCATAGCACGTGCCTGGTTCTCAAACACATCAAAATAGGTGTCTAAGTCACTTTCAAAAAACTTAGGAACCATGGATGCAGCTTTCTGCACATTAAATGGGTCCTGTGATCTATCAGTCTGTTGTCTTCCCAGACGAACATTTTCTCTTTGGAAATCTTCTTCGTTCAATCTCCTCTGTGCCTCTATTTGTGCAGTCTGCAACATAATGAGGCGTTCCAACCTCTCAAACTGTTCCTGAGAGATAGGACCAGTGGGTAATGGAGGAGTAGGGAAATTAACATGTCTTTCTGGACTGTCCTTAGGTCGGACACTTGGTCCAGCCGTCTCTAGAGTGTCTAGATCTGGTCTAGGATAAGTAAATACAGGTGTAGTATACACTGTACTAGTATTAGGCTGTGTCATACTTCCAGCTATACTCTGTACTATAGTGTCAGTGAAGGAAGGAGTGAGCGAGAACTGAGCTACACTAGGCTCGGACACTAGGCTCACTTCTGCTCTAGTTGCTCTTTCATCTTCATCAAATAGAGTCATACTTCCTAATTGTGACACTAGACTTTCTGAATCTGAATCATAAACAGACATCTCTGTATGAGCAGGAAACAATATATCTTCAATTAACGCTCTGACAGTTTCTGCGGTGTAATTCCTGTTATACGTCACACCGAGATATTTGGCTGCTTGCCAACACGTCTGAAGTTTTAATGTACTTAACTCAGACAAAGTCAGAGTATCAATTAACTGTTTCACTTCGGCATACATCACGAAAATAATTGTACTACGAGAGAGTGATTACTGGAAACTATAATCCTGATAGGAATTTTAGTGTTGGATGTCTTAGAGCTAGAGCTCATAAACAGTATTTCCATCTCCTTGGATCAAGAGACTCAGTCAGGTACATACATCCACCTGGTATGTTGTACAAGACTAAACTCAAAGTCTTCAGATTAGGAAAGTACTCAAAGTGTTTGATCATAGAAGTACTAGTATGTCAAACTGGACAATTTCTCCAACACCTTGGATCAAGAGCCTCCCGGACAGGCCCCCATTTGTTACAAAAAACGCGATTCTAAAAGCTTAGAGATCTCCAGTGAATACTAGAAAGGACTGCCCTTCTAGCATCCAGCCTGTTACTGGGTTTTCGTAACAAGTAGTCAGTATCCTTGTCCAATTATCCATTAAAATTCTGTATTATTCAATAGTGCTTCAGGATTACAACTGGTAGGCTACTAACTAGAGAAATAAAAATTTAATAAATTTATTAAGTAGTAAGTTGTCTAGAAGTATATTATCAAATTAAATTAATTCACATCAATCAAAATAAAATCAATCTCTCGAGTTCAATATTATTGTGCTGAAAGCACATATCACATTCATAATTCTTAAGTACCGTCAGGTACATTAACATTTAATAAGATATTACAAATATGTACAAGTGAGTGTATGCGTGTAAGTGCTCTTAAGTAGTTAGCTATGTCTCAAAACTCGAATAAGACTTAAACAAGTGACTGACAAAGTCCTCAAATAAACTAACTTCTTGACCGACTGGCAACCCGAACAGTCAGCTTGAACAACAAAGAATGCTAAGCCCAATAGCAATACAATATCAAGCGACTGCAACACAGAATTAGGAACTGGGAAATAATATAACGACACTAAGTAGGGACCATCAGCAGATCCTCCACAAGTTACAAAACTCCATAATACTGAATCTTTGTTCAGCATAGGTAAAACTGTGACTGTGACAATACACAGGAACCAGTACAAAATTAGGTCAGAAGCTATAGCTAAGGACCTGAGATGTTCAGAGTGTCTAAGTGACACACAACCTCAGTACAACGTCGAAAATCACTAAGTCTATACAATGTTCTGAGAACAAAGTTCTACAGAACTAACAAGAATAATGAGACAGACAATCTGTCCAACCACCAAGCGAGTCTCCAGCAGACTGACAATTTCACGAGAGGTGAGGACACCCCCCCCCTCGATCACGTGATAGCTACGTGGACAACTGCAGCTCAGAAGCCGGCAGTATAACGAGCGACAAGCGATAATTACAGTAGTTTGACAATCAAGACTAACTGAGCACATTTTATATACATCCTAACAACATAAGCTAAATAACAATATAACAGTCAAATAATAATATAAAGTCATACATTTACGATTTAGCTATTATCGCAAATATAAGCAATATAAAATTATATGAAAAGATAATATACATTACATATATACATAATAATCATTGTAACCCATTCAGGGGTTGCAACAAACTGTGAGAGTAATGGGTGGTGGACTGTGAGAGTAATGGGTGGTGGACTGTGAGAGTAATGGGTGGTGGACTGTGAGAGTAATGGGTGGTGGACTGTGAGAGTAATGGGTGGTGAACTGTGAGAGTAATGGGTGGTGGACTGTGAGAGTAATGGGTGGTGGACTGTGAGAGTAATGGGTGGTGGACTGTGAGAGTAATGGGTGGTGGACTGTGAGAGTAATGGGTGGTGGACTGTGAGAGTAATGGGTGGTGGACTGTGAGAGTAATGGGTGGTGGACCAGCTAAATACCATCACCATTCCCATGATATTCTCTTCAAGGATCTGATCTCCAGTCTGTCGTGGGTTTTCTTCCACATTTCCTATATTCCGTACTGTAGCAGAAGCTTCAGCGAAACTTAGCAGAGTTTTTGTGGAAATCCCAGGAAACCCAACTCCACAAGCCAGTCCTCCAAGCCAGTCCTCCAAGCCAGTGCCAGTCCTTCAAGTCAGTCCTTCAAGTCAGTCCTTCAAGTCAGTCCTTCAAGTCAGTCCTTCAAGTCAGTCCTTCAAGTCAGTCCTTCAAGTCAGTCCTACAAGCCAATCCTTCAAGTCAGTGCTTCAAGTCAGTCCTTCAAGTCAGTCCTTCAAGTCAGTCCTTCAAGTCAGTCCTTCAAGTCAGTCCTACAAGCCAATCCTTCAAGTCAGTGCTTCAAGCCAGTCCTTCAAGTCAGTCCTTCAAGCCAGTCCTTCAAGTCAGTCCTTCAAGTCAGTCCTTTAAGTCAGTCCTTCAAGTCAGTCCTTCAAGCCAGTTCTCCAAGCCAGTCCTCCAAGCCAGTGCCAGTCCTTCAAGCCAATCCTTCAAGTCAGTGCTTCAAGCCAGTCCTTTAAGTCAGTCCTTCAAGCCAGTCCTTCAAGCCAGTCCTCCAGTCGGTCTTACCTGTATCTCCGTGACTGCTAAATACGCTAACACAGTTGTCTGGTCTCCACCTGTTCTATAATGTTGTTTATAATACCGGTGTCGTCAGATGTTTATACATATATTAACAATAGATGTCTGCCGTTTTAAAAAGTGAATTTAAGTTGAGTTTTTAATAGCTTTACAAAAGATCCATAGAGTCTTCTACGGCAATTATGAAACATAAGACTCACCAGAAACATCTTCCTTCCCTCCCCCTCAACACCCCCGTCAAGACCCACCACAGACATCCTCCTTCCCTCCCCCTCAACACCCCCGTCAAGACCCCCCCCCAACACCATCCCCCCGCCCCCCCACCACCCCTTCAAAACCCACCCACCCCTCCAACACCTTCTACAACACCCACCCCTTTCACAAACTCTCCCTTCCCCTTCCAAAACGCACTTTTCCACAGTGAGCCCAGGGGCTCGTCTCCTGCCGTAGCCACAGCAGGAAAGAGCCTCACACATCAGGTGTTCACCCACAGAGAAGTAATAATCATAACAATAACAACCTTGAGGAAACAAGGTCGTCCTTGAAGGAGAAAGTCGCCACTCAAGCTGTTATAATTGTCCAGTAAAGGAAAAATAAGCCGCTTAGGGCTGCTCAGGGTCAATCAGCCCTTAGGAAGGCGACCTATGTGTGGGCGGCTGTGATGCAATCCCACGCCCACTACTGTGGTGGTGGTAGTGGTGGTGGTACTAGTGATGGTGATGGTGGTGGTAGTGGTGGTAAGGGAAACATTGATCTTGAGAGGACGATGGATTAAAGGTCGGGAGCTGAGAGAGAGGAGAGTATCAAACTGGCAGCCCCAACACCAGCTCTTCCTCATTGACACATCACCAGACAGCCAGCCAGCCAGCCAGCCTGCCAACCTGCCTGCCAACCACCCAGCCTGCCTGACAGCCAGCCTGCTTGCCTGACAGTCACCCTGCCTGCCTGACAGCCAGCGAGCTAGCCAGCCAGCCAGCCTGCCTGCCAACCAGCCTGCCTGACAGCCGGCCAGAATGCCTGACAGCCGTCCAACCTGCCTGCCAACCAGTCAGCCTGCCTGACAGCCAGCTTGCCTGATTTACAGCCAGACAACCAGCCTACTGCCCCTCAACAACACTAGTAATTCTCACAGTCATCCTCACACTAGTCACTCACCATTCATCCTCACTTTCATCATTCTAACATAAGTCATTCACATACTCATTATTTCCACACTTCTCACTTTCACACACACACACACACACACACACACACACACACACACACACACACACACACACACACACACACACACACACACACACACACACACTACACCTCTTTGGCAGTGTACTGTTTTAAAAAAACTGCCAAAAAATACGAGATAAAACATCTCTCAATAACAGATAGTAGAGCAGTGCGCCCCGGTGACATTTACCCTATAACAGTTATAGATTTTCGGTAATATCTGAAAAAACAGCCCTGGATTATACTGTAGGGGTATTTTCGGCGTTAAACGGCAAATGGTACGTCAGTTTTTTGTTTGGATGATTCATATCCTGATGGGGGAATCTAATGGGCCCTTCTGATGGGTAGTTTGAAGTGGGGGCAGTTTGATGAGGCATCCTGATGAGTAGTCCGTTCTGATGGGTGGTCCGTTCTGATGGGTGGTCCGTTCTGATGGGTGGTCCGTTCTGATGGGTGGTCCGTTCTGATGGGTGGTCCGTTCTGATGGGTGGTCCCTTCTGATGGGTGGTCCGTTCTGATGGGTGGTCCGTTCTGATGGGTGGTCCGTTCTGATGGGTGGTCCGTTCTGATAGGTGGTCCGTTCTGACGGGTGGTCCGTTCTGATGGGTGGTCCGATCTGATGGGTGGTCCGTTCTGATGGGTGGTCCGATCTGATGGGTGGTCCGATCTGATGGGTGGTCCGATCTGATGGATGGTGTGGTGGGTAGTGAACATACCATTAACACCAGCACTACCACCACTAACACCACCACCACCATTAGTACCACAGACACCTCTACTAGCCCCACAACCACCACTGTCATCACCACTAGAACTACCACCACCACTACTAGCCCCACAACCACCACTGTCATCGCCACTAGAACTACCACCACAACTACTAGCCCAACAACCACCACAAGCATCATCACCACTAGAACTACCACTACCACTACTAGCCCCACAACCACCACTAGCACCATCACCACTAGAGCTACCACCACCACGACTAGCCCCACAACCACCACTAGCACCATCATCATTAGAACTACCACCACCAGTACTAGTCCCACAACCACCACAAGCATCATAACCACTAGAACTACCACCACCACTACTAGCCCCACAACCACCACTAGCATCATCACCACTAGAACTACCACTACCACTACTAGCCCCACAACCACCACTAGCACCATCACAACTAGAGCTACCACCACCACGACTAGCCCCACAACCACCACTAGCACCATCATCATTAGAACTACCACCACCAGTACTAGTCCCACAACCACCACAAGCATCATAACCACTAGAACTACCACCACCACTACTAGCTCCACAACCACCACTAGCATCATAACCACTAGAACTACCACCACCACTACTAGCCCCACAACCACCACTAGCACCATCACCACTAGAACTACCACCACCACTACTAGCCCCACAACCACCACTAGCACCATCACCACTAGAACTACCACCACCACTACTAGCCCCACAACCACCACTAGCATCATCACCACTAGAACTACCACCACCACTACTAGCCTCACAACCACCACTAGCATCATAACCACTAGAACTACCACCACCACTACTAGCCCCACAACCACCACTAGCATCATAACCACTAGAACTACCACCACAACTACTAGCCCCACAACCACCACTAGCACCATCACCACTAGAATTACCACCACCACTACTAGCCCCACAACCAATACTAGCATCATAACCACTAGAATTACCACCAACACTACTAGCCCCACAACCACAATCACCACTAGAACTACCACCACTACTAGCCCCACAACCACCACTAGCATCATCACCACTAGAATTACCACCACTACTAGCCCCACAACCACCATCACCACTAGAACTACCACCACTACTAGCCCCACAACCACCACTAGCACCATCACCACTAGAATTACCACCACTACTAGCCCCACAACCATCACCACTAGAATTACCACCACTACTAGCCGCACAACCACCATTAGCATCATCACCACTAGAACTACCACCACTACTACTAGCCCCACAACCACCACTAGCACCATCACCACTAGAACTACCACCTCCACTACTTGCCCCACAACCACCACTAACACCATCACCACTAGAACTACCACCACCGCTATTAGCCCCACAACCACCACTAGCACCATCACCACTAGAACTACCACCAATACTACTAGCCCCATAACGACCACTAGCACCATAACCACTAGAACTACCACCACTACTAGCCCCACAACCACCACTAGCACCATCATCACTAGAACTACCACCACCGCTACTAGCCCCACAATCACCACTAGCACCATCACCACTAGGATTACCACCACCACTACTAGCCCCATAACCACCACTAGCACCATCACCACTAGAACTACCACCACCACTACTAGCCCCACAACCACCACTAGCATCAACACCACTAGAACTACCACCACCACTACTAGCCCCACAACCACCAATAGCATCATAACCACTAGAACTACCACCACCACTACTAGCCCCACAACCACCACTAGCACCATCGCCACTAGAATTACCACCACCAGTACTAGCCCCACAACCACCACTAGCATCATCACCACTAGAGCTTCCACCACTGCTACTAGCCCCACAACCACCACTAGCACCATCACCACTAGTACTACCACCACCACTACTAGCCCCACAACCACCACTAGAACTACCACCACCGCTACTAGCCCCACAACCACAACTAGCACCATCACCACTAGAACTACCACCACCACTAGAACTACCACCGCAACTAGTACCATAACCACCACTAGTACACAATCACCACTAGTACCATCACCACCACTAACACTAGTACCACAACCACTACTAGTACCATCACCACCACTACCACCACTAGTACCACAACCACTAGCACCACAACCACCACTAGTACCACAATCACCACTAGCACCACAACCACCACTAGCGCCACAACCACTAATAGTAAAACAACCACTAGTACCACAACCACTAGTACCACAACCACTAGTACCATCACCACCATTACCACCACTAGTACCACAACCACAGCTAGCACCACAACAACCATTAGTACCGCAACCACCACTAGCACCACAACCACCACTAGTACCACAACCACCACTAGTACCACAACCACCACTAGCACCACAACCACCACTAGTACCACAACCACCACTAGCACCACAACCACCACTAGTATCACAACCACCACTAGTACTACAACCACCACTAGCACCACAACCACCACTAGTACCACAACCACCACTAGCACCACAACCACCACTAATACCACAACCAGCACTAGCACCACAACCACCACTAGTACCACAACCACCACTAGTACCACAACCACTAGTACCATCACCACCATTACCACCACTAGTACCACAACCACCACTAGCACCACAACCACCACTAGCACCGCAACCACTACTAGCACCACAACCACCACTAGTACCACAACCACCACTAGTACCACAACTACCACTAGCACCACAACCACCACTAGTACAACAACCACCACTAGCACCACGACCATCACTAGTACCACAACCACCACTAGTACTACAACCACCACTAGCGCCACAACCACCACTAGTACCACAACCACCACTAATACCACAACCACCACTAGCACCACAACCACCACTAGCACCGCAACCACTACTAGCACCACAACCACCACTAGTACCACAACCACCACTAGTACTACAACTACCACTAGCACCACAACCACCACTAGTACCACAACCACCACTAGCGCCACAACCACCACTAGTACCACAACCACCACTAATACCACAACAAGCACTAGCACCACAACCACCACTAGTACCACAACTATCACTAGTACCACAACCACTAGTACCAGAACCACCACTAGTACTACAACAACCACTAGTACCACAACCACTAGTACCACAACCACCATAACCTCCACTACTACCATCACCACCACTACCACCACTAGTACCACAACCACCACTAGTACCACAACCACCACTAGTACCACAACTACCACTAGCACTACAACCACCACTAGTACAACAACCACCACTAGCACCACGACCATCACTAGTACCACAACCACCACTAGTACTACAACCACCACTAGCGCCACAACCACCACTAGTACCACAACCACCACTAATACCACAACCACCACTAGCACCACAACCACCACTAGCACCGCAACCACTACTAGCACCACAACCACCACTAGTACCACAACCACCACTAGTACCACAACTACCACTAGCACCACAACCACCACTAGTACAACAACCACCACTAGCACCACGACCATCACTAGTACCACAACCACTACTAGTACTACAACCACCACTAGCGCCACAACCACCACTAGTACCACAACTACCACTAGTACCACAACCACTAGTACCAGAACCACCACTAGTACTACAACAACCACTAGTACCACAACCACCATAACCTCCACTACTACCATCACCACCACTACCACCACTAGTACCACAACCACCACTAGCACCACAACCACCACTAGTACCACAACGACCACTAGCACCACAACCACCACTGGTACCACAACCACTAGTACCACAACCACCACTAGTACCACAACCACAACTAGTACCACAACAACCACTAGTACCACAACCACCACTAGTACCACAACCACCACTAGTACCACAACAACCACTAGTATCACAACAACCGCTAGTACCACAACAACCGCTAGTACCACAACCACCACTAGCACCACAACCACCACTAGTACCACAACCACCACTAGTACCACGACAACCACTAGTACCACAACCACCACTAGTACCAAAACAACCACTAGTACCACAACAACCACTAGTACCACAACCACAACTAGTACCACAACCACCACTAGTACCACAACCACCACTATTACCACAACCACCACTAGTACCACAACAAACACTAGTACAACAACCGCTAGTACCACAACCACCACTAGTACCACAACCACCACTATTATCACAACCACCACTAGTACCACAACAACCGCTAGTATCACAACCACCAGTACCACAACCGCCAATAGTACCACAACCACCACTAGTACCACCACCACCACTAGTACCACAACCACCAATAGTACCACAACAACAACCGCTAGTACCACAACCACCACTAGTACCACAACCACCACTATTATCACAACCACCACTAGTACCACAACAACCGCTAGTATCACAACCACCAGTACCACAACCGCCAATAGTACCACAACCACCACTAGTACCACAACCACCATTATCACCACCACAACCACTAGTACCACAACCACTAGTACCACAACCACCACTAGTACCACCACCACCACTAGTACCACAATCACCACTAGAACCACAACCACCACTAGTACAACAACCACCACTAGTACCACAACCTCCACTAGTACCACAACCACTAGTACCACAACAACCGCTAGTACCACAACCACCACTAGTACCACAACCATCACCACAACCACTAGCACCACAACCATCACTAGTACCACAACCACCACTAGTAACACAACAACCACTAGTACCACCACCACCACCACTAGTACCACAATCACCACTAGTACCACAACCACCACTAGTACCACGACCACCACTAGTACCACAAACACAGCTAATACCACCACCACACTAGCACCACAACCACCACTAGTAACACCACCGCCACTAGTACAACAATCACCACTAGTACCACAACCATCACTAGTACCACAACCACCACTAATACCACAACCACCGCTAGTACCACTACCACCACTGGTACCACAACCACCACTAGTACCACAACCACCACTAGTACCACAACCACCACTAGTACCACAACCACCACTAGTACCACAACCACCACTAGTGCCACAACCACCACTACTACCATAACTGCTAGTACCACAACCACCACTAGTACCACAACCACCACTAGTATTACAACCACCACTAGTACCACAACAACCACTAGTACCACAACCACCACTAGTACCACAACCACCACTAGTACCACAACCACCACTAGTACCACAACCACCGCTAGTACCACAACCACCACTAGTACCACAACCACCACTAGTACCACAACAACCGCTAGTACCACAACCACCACTAGTACCACAACCACCACTAGTACCACAACAACCGCTAGTACCACAACCACCACTAGTACCACAACCACCACTAGTGCCACAACCACCACTAGTACTACAACCACCACTAGTACCATTACCACCACTAGTACCACAACCACCACTAGTACCACAACCACTAGTACCACAACAACCGCTAGTACCACAACCACCACTAGTACCACAACCACCACTAGTACCACAACCACCACTAGTACCACAACAACCGCTAGTACCACAACCACCACTAGTACCACAACCACCACTAGTACCACAACCACCACTAGTACCACAACAACCGCTAGTACCACAACCACCACTAGTACCACAACCACCACTAGTGCCACAACCACCACAAGTAGTACAACCACCACTAGTACCATTACCACCACTAGTACCACAACCACCACTAGTACCACAACCACCACTAGTACCACAACAACCGCTAGTACCACAACCACCACTAGTACCACAACCACCACTAGTACCACAACCACCACTAGTACCACAACAATCGCTAGTACCACAACCACCACTAGTACCACAACCACCACTAGTACCACAACCGCTAGTACCACAACCACCACTAGTACTACAACCACCACTAGTACCACAACCACCACTAGTACCACAACAACCGCTAGTACCACAACCACCACTAGTACCACAACCACCACTAGTACCACAACCACCACTAGTACCACAACAACCGCTAGTACCACAACCACCACTAGTACCACAACCACCACTAGTGCCACAACCACCACAAGTAGTACAACCACCACTAGTACCATTACCACCACTAGTACCACAACCACCACTAGTACCACAACCACCACTAGTACCACAACAACCGCTAGTACCACAACCACCACTAGTACCACAACCACCACTAGTACCACAACAACCGCTAGTACCACAACCACCACTAGTACCACAACCACCACTAGTACCACAACCACCACTAGTACCACAACAACCGCTAGTACCACAACCACCACTAGTACCACAACCACCACTAGTGCCACAACCACCACTAGTACTACAACCACCACTAGTACCATTACCACCACTAGTACCACAACCACCACTAGTACCACAACCACTAGTACCACAACAACCGCTAGTACCACAACCACCACTAGTACCACAACCACCACTAGTACCACAACCACCACTAGTACCACAACAACCGCTAGTACCACAACCACCACTAGTACCACAACCACCAATAGTACCACAACCACCACTAGTACCACAACAACCGCTGGTACCACAACCACCACTAGTACCACAACCACCACTAGTGCCACAACCACCACAAGAACTACAACCACCACTAGTACCATTACCACCACTAGTACCACAACCACCACTAGTACCACAACCACCACTAGTACCACAACAACCGCTAGTACCACAACCACCACTAGTACCACAACCACCACTAGTACCACAACAACCGCTAGTACCACAACCACCACTAGTACCACAACCACCACTAGTACCACAACAACCGCTAGTACCACAACCACCACCACCACTAACCTCGTTATGCATCTTCCATCAACACAGTAATTAACACACTAGGCTCCTGCTGGACCGCTCCTTCTCAATTCCAGGTCTTCTCAGTCATTATTAGTCCAAATTACTTTGAGAGCTACGAAAGATTTTAGCGTCACTGACTCTACTTAATAAATTATTCCACTCACCGTAACTCTACTGTACAGTCAGTCGTCTCTTCTAAACTCTCAAAAGCAATATTTATCCAAACTGAATTCATTATTTCGAGTTCTTTCTTAGTTGAATACCTTCGCTCCCCTATCTCTATGTATGACCGTCTCCCACTTGTATACTTCTCTCATGTCTCCCATTTCATTCTACTGTGAATCTTTCAATAAAATCTGAAGTTTCAGGTGTCTCAGTCAACCGGGTGAGGTTAGAAACCAGAGTACAGGTGAGGTTAGAAACCAGAGTACAGGTGAGGTTAGAAACCAGAGTACAGGTGAGGTTAGAAACAAGAGTACAGGTGAGGTTAGAAACAAGAGTACAGGTGAGGTTAGAAACCAGAGTACAGGTGAGGTTAGAAACAAGAGTACAGGTGAGGTTAGAAACCAGAGTACAGGTGAGGTTAGAAACCAGAGTACAGGTGAGGTTAGAAACCAGAGTACAGGTGATGTTAGAAACCAGAGTACAGGTGAGGTTAGAAACCAGAGTACAGGTGAGGTTAGAAACCAGAGTACAGGTGAGGTTAGAAACCAGAGTACAGGTGAGGTTAGAAACCAGAGTACGGGTGAGGTTAGAAACAAGAGTACGGGTGAGGTTAGAAACCAGAGTACGGGTGAGGTTAGAAACCAGAGTACGGGTGAGGTTAGAAACCAGAGTACAGGTGAGGTTAGAAATCAGAGTACAGGTGAGGTTAGAAACCAGAGTACGGGTGAGGTTAGAAACCAAAGTACAGGTGAGGTTAGAAACCAGAGTACAGGTGAGGTTAGAAACCAGAGTACGGGTGAGGTTAGAAACCAAAGTACAGGTGAGGTTAGAAACCAGAGTACGGGTGAAGTTAGAAACCAGAGTACGGGTGAGGTTAGAAACCAGAGTACGGGCGAGGTTAGAAACCAAAGTACAGGTGAGGTTAGAAACCAAAGTACAGGTGAGGTTAGAAACCAGAGTATGGGTGAGGTTAGAAACCACAGTATAGGTGAGGTTAGAAACCAGACTATGGGTGAGGTTAGAAACCAGAGTACGGATGAGGTTAGAAACCAGACTATGGGTGAGGTTAGAAACCAGACTATGGGTGAGGTTAGAAACCAGACTATGGGTGAGGTTAGAAACCAGACTATGGGTGAGGTTAGAAACCAGACTATGGGTGAGGTTAGAAACCAGACTATGGGTGAGGTTAGAAACCAGACTATGGGTGAGGTTAGAAACCAGACTATGGGTGAGGTTAGAAACCAGACTATGGGTGAGGTTAGAAACCAGACTATGGGTGAGGTTAGAAACCAGACTATGGGTGAGGTTAGAAACCAGACTATGGGTGAGGTTAGAAACAGACTATGGGTGAGGTTAGAAACCAGACTATGGGTGAGGTTAGAAACCAGACTATGGGTGAGGTTAGAAACCAGACTATGGGTGAGGTTAGAAACCAGACTATGGGTGAGGTTAGAAACCAGACTATGGGTGAGGTTAGAAACCAGACTATGGGTGAGGTTAGAAACCAGACTATGGGTGAGGTTAGAAACAGACTATGGGTGAGGTTAGAAACCAGACTATGGGTGAGGTTAGAAACCAGACTATGGGTGAGGTTAGAAACCAGACTATGGGTGAGGTTAGAAACCAGACTATGGGTGAGGTTAGAAACCAGACTATGGGTGAGGTTAGAAACCAGACTATGGGTGAGGTTAGAAACCAGACTATGGGTGAGGTTAGAAACCAGACTATGGGTGAGGTTAGAAACCAGACTATGGGTGAGGTTAGAAACCAGACTATGGGTGAGGTTAGAAACCAGACTATGGGTGAGGTTAGAAACCAGATTATGGGTGAGGTTAGAAACCAGACTATGGGTGAGGTTAGAACCCAGACTATGGGTGAGGTTAGAAACCAGACTATGGGTGAGGTTAGAAACCAGACTATGGGTGAGGTTAGAAACCAAACTATGGGTGAGGTTATAAACCAGGGAGTGTTATTACGTCCCTTATACAGTGGATTAATTGTTATCATCCTTCTCTGTACGTTAGTCCGTGTGTTTATATACATTCTGCACACAGACTAGAAATGAGCTGCATAATCTAAGAGACGTCTGACTGACGACGCATAGAGCTGTTGTATAACCTCTGTACTCTTGTTACTTATACTTCCTCCCTCATCCACGATATAAATCCAAGTAATCTCTTACCCTTATCAATAACATCACTGCGACTAGCCGAGGATTCGAACCCATTTCGTTTTGGCCCGCCTCATGGTGAGCGAAAATCACGTGATGCTCTAACCCACAGGACCACTCAATCCTACAAGAATCACGCACCCAGCAGAGCTAGGTGTTTTACCGTGATCCGAGGACATACGGTGGTGTGGGTGCCTCTGAGCTAATTTCATTCAACTCATTCTACTACCAAACGGGGATTAGACTGAAATTAGCTAAGAGGCACCCACACAACCGTATGTCCTCGGACCAAGGTAAAACACCTAGCTCTGCTGGGTGCTTGATTCTTGTAGGAATACGTGGTCCCGTGGGCTAGAGCGTCATGTGTCATTTTCACTCACCATGAGGAGAGCCTTAACGACATGCGTTCAAATCCTTGGCTAGTCGCAGCATTGTTACTGATTAATACCACACACACACACACACACACACACACACACACACACACACACACACACATACACACACACACACATACACACACACACATACACACACACATACACACACACACACATACACACACACACATACACACACACACATACACACACACACACACACACACACATACCAGCCGTATCCCACCGAGGCAGGGTGGCCCAAAAGAAAAAACTAAAGTTTCTCTTTTTAAATTTAGTAATATATACAGGAGAAGAGGTTACTAGCCCCTTGCTCCCGGCATTTTAGTCGCCTCTTACAACACGCATGGCTTACGGAGGAAGAATTCTGTCCCACTTCGCCATGGAGGATATATATATATATATATATATATATATATATATATATATATATACATATATATATATATATATATATATATATATATATATATATATATATACAGGGATATCTTGCTACTCCTACTTACACTTTGGTCACACTTCACAGACACGCACATGCATATATATATATACATACATCTAGGTTTTTCTCCTTTTTCTAAATAGCTCTTGTTCTTTTTTATTTCTTCTATTGTCCATGGGGAAGTGGAAAAGAATCTTTCCTCCGTAAGCCATGCGTGTCGTATGAGGCGACTAAAATGCCGGGAGCAATGGGCTAGTAACCCCTTCTCCTGTATACAATTACTAAAAAAGAGAAGAAGAAAAACTTTATAAAACTGGGTTGCTTAAATGTGCGTGGATGTAGTGCGGATGACAAGAAACAGATGATTGCTGATGTTATGAATGAAAAGAAGTTGGATGTCCTGGCCCTAAGCGAAACAAAGCTGAAGGGGGTAGGAGAGTTTCAGTGGGGGGAAATAAATGGGATTAAATCTGGAGTATCTGAGAGAGTTAGAGCAAAGGAAGGGGTAGCAGTAATGTTAAATGATCAGTTATGGAAGGAGAAAAGAGAATATGAATGTGTAAATTCAAGAATTATGTGGATTAAAGTAAAGGTTGGATGCGAGAAGTGGGTCATAATAAGCGTGTATGCACCTGGAGAAGAGAGGAATGCAGAGGAGAGAGAGAGATTTTGGGAGATGTTAAGTGAATGTATAGGAGCCTTTGAACCAAGTGAGAGAGTAATTGTGGTAGGGGACTTGAATGCTAAAGTAGGAGAAACTTTTAGAGAGGGTGTGGTAGGTAAGTTTGGGGTACCAGGTGTAAATGATAATGGGAGCCCTTTGATTGAACTTTGTATAGAAAGGGGTTTAGTTATAGGTAATACATATTTTAAGAAAAAGAGGATAAATAAGTATACACGATATGATGTAGGGCGAAATGACAGTAGTTTGTTGGATTATGTATTGGTAGATAAAAGACTGTTGAGTAGACTTCAGGATGTACATGTTTATAGAGGGGCCACAGATATATCAGATCACTTTCTAGTTGTAGCTACACTGAGAGTAAAAGGTAGATGGGATACAAGGAGAATAGAAACATCAGGGAAGAGAGAGGTGAAGGTTTATAAACTAAAAGAGGAGGCAGTTAGGGTAAGATATAAACAGCTATTGGAGGATAGATGGGCTAATGAGAGCATAAGCAATGGGGTCGAAGAGGTATGGGGTAGGTTTAAAAATGTAGTGTTAGAGTGTTCAGCAGAAGTTTGTGGTTACAGGAAAGTGGGTGCAGGAGGGAAGAGGAGCGATTGGTGGAATGATGATGTAAAGAGAGTAGTAAGGGAGAAAAAGTTAGCATATGAGAAGTTTTTACAAAGTAGAAGTGATGCAAGGAGGGAAGAGTATATGGAGAAAAAGAGAGAAGTTAAGAGAGTGGTGAAGCAATGTAAAAAGAGAGCAAATGAGAGAGTGGGTGAGATGTTATCAACAAATTTTGTTGAAAATAAGAAAAAGTTTTGGAGTGAGATTAACAAGTTAAGAAAGCCTAGAGAACAAATGGATTTGTCAGTTAAAAATAGGAGAGGAGAGTTATTAAATGGAGAGTTAGAGGTATTGGGAAGATGGAAGGAATATTTTGAGGAATTGTTAAATGTTGATGAAGATAGGGAAGCTGTGATTTCGTGTATAGGGCAAGGAGGAATAACATCTTGTAGGAGTGAGGAAGAGCCAGTTGTGAGTGTGGGGGAAGTTCGTGAGGCAGTAGGTAAAATGAAAGGGGGTAAGGCAGCCGGGATTGATGGGATAAAGATAGAAATGTTAAAAGCAGGTGGGGATATAGTTTTGGAGTGGTTGGTGCAATTATTTATTAAATGTATGGAAGAGGGTAAGGTACCTAGGGATTGGCAGAGAGCATGCATAGTTCCTTTGTATAAAGGCAAAGGGGATAAAAGAGAGTGCAAAAATTATAGGGGGATAAGTCTGTTGAGTGTACCTGGTAAAGTGTATGGTAGAGTTATAATTGAAAGAATTAAGAGTAAGACGGAGAATAGGATAGCAGATGAACAAGGAGGCTTTAGGAAAGGTAGGGGGTGTGTGGACCAGGTGTTTACAGTGAAACATATAAGTGAACAGTATTTAGATAAGGCTAAAGAGGTCTTTGTGGCATTTATGGATTTGGAAAAGGCGTATGACAGGGTGGATAGGGGGGCAATGTGGCAGATGTTGCAAGTGTATGGTGTAGGAGGTAGGTTACTGAAAGCAGTGAAGAGTTTTTACGAGGATAGTGAGGCTCAAGTTAGAGTATGTAGGAAAGAGGGAAATTTTTTCCCAGTAAAAGTAGGCCTTAGACAAGGATGTGTGATGTCACCGTGGTTGTTTAATATATTTATAGATGGGGTTGTAAGAGAAGTAAATGCGAGGGTCTTGGCAAGAGGCGTGGAGTTAAAAGATAAAGAATCACACACAAAGTGGGAGTTGTCACAGCTGCTCTTTGCTGATGACACTGTGCTCTTGGGAGATTCTGAAGAGAAGTTGCAGAGATTGGTGGACGAATTTGGTAGGGTGTGCAAAAGAAGAAAATTAAAGGTGAATACAGGAAAGAGTAAGGTTATGAGGATAACAAAAAGATTAGGTGATGAAAGATTGAATATCAGATTGGAGGGAGAGAGTATGGAGGAGGTGAACGTATTCAGATATTTGGGAGTGGACGTGTCAGCGGATGGGTCTATGAAAGATGAGGTGAATCATAGAATTGATGAGGGAAAAAGAGTGAGTGGTGCACTTAGGAGTCTGTGGAGACAAAGAACTTTGTCCTTGGAGGCAAAGAGGGGAATGTATGAGAGTATAGTTTTACCAACGCTCTTATATGGGTGTGAAGCGTGGGTGATGAATGTTGCAGCGAGGAGAAGGCTGGAGGCAGTGGAGATGTCGTGTCTGAGGGCAATGTGTGGTGTGAATATAATGCAGAGAATTCGTAGTTTGGAAGTTAGGAGGAGGTGCGGGATTACCAAAACTGTTGTCCAGAGGGCTGAGGAAGGGTTGTTGAGGTGGTTCGGACATGTAGAGAGAATGGAGCGAAACAGAATGACTTCAAGAGTGTATCAGTCTGTAGTGGAAGGAAGGCGGGGTAGGGGTCGGCCTAGGAAGGGTTGGAGGGAGGGGGTAAAGGAGGTTTTGTGTGCGAGGGGCTTGGACTTCCAGCAGGCATGCGTGAGCGTGTTTGATAGGAGTGAATGGAGACAAATGGTTTTTAATACTTGACGTGCTGTTGGAGTGTGAGCAAAGTAACATTTATGAAGGGATTCAGGGAAACCGGCACGCCGGACTTGAGTCCTGGAGATGGGAAGTACAGTGCCTGCACTCTGAAGGAGGGGTGTTAATGTTGCAGTTTAAAAACTGTAGTGTAAAGCACCCTTCTGGCAAGACAGTGATGGAGTGAATGATGGTGAAAGTTTTTCTTTTTCGGGCCACCCTGCCTTGGTGGGAATCGGCCGGTGTGATAATAAAAAAAAAAAATAATATATATTATATATATATATTATATATATATATATATTATATATATATATAATTATATATATATATATATATATATATATATATATATATGCAGCTCTAGGCCTTTCGTGTTGCAATCAACACATCGTCAGGAGCTTGGAGAAAAGAGAAGGAGGTTCAAGCAGATACGATCACAGGGAACGCCTTTGCTGGAGTGAGGATATACCCTCCCCCCCCTCTCTCTCTCTCACTCTCTCACTCACACACTCTCTCACTCACACACTCTCTCACTCACACACTCTCTCACACACTCTCTCACTCACACACTCTCTCACTCTCTCACTCACACACTCTCTCACTCACACACTCTCTCACTCTCGAGGACAAACTTAACACTCCTCTTAATGACTTTTCGATTGTGTTGTGGACACGAGCTGGGAAAAACTTACTTAGATTTTTTCTATGACTTGGTGAGAGAGCGTGAGGGAGAGGAGAAAGTGGGGGAGAATGATAAATTGGCGGAGAATGAGAAAGTGGGGGAGAATGATAAATTGGCGGAGAATGAGAAAGTGGGGGAGAATGATAAATTGGCGGAGAATGAGAAAGTGGAGGAGAATGATAAATTTTGGGAGAATGAGAAAGTGGGGGAGAATGATAAATTGGTGAAGAATGAGAAAGTGGAGGAGAATGATAAATTGGGGGAGAATGAGAAAGTGGGGGAGAATGATAAATTGGCGGAGAATGAGAAAGTGGGGGAGAATGATAAATTGGTGGAGAATGAGAAAGTGGGGGAGAATGATAAATTGGTGAAGAATGAGAAACTGGGGGAGAATGATAAATTGGCGGAGAATGAGAAAGTGGGGGAGAATGATAAATTGGTGAAGAATGAGAAACTGGGGGAGAATGATAAATTGGGGGAGAATGAGAAAGTGGGGGAGAATGATAAATTGGTGAAGAATGAGAAACTGGGGGAGAATGATAAATTGGCGGAGAATGAGAAAGTGGGGGAGAATGATAAATTGGTGAAGAATGAGAAACTGGGGGAGAATGATAAATTGGCGGAGAATGAGAAAGTGGGGGAGAATGATAAATTGGTGAAGAATGAGAAACTGGGGGAGAATGATAAATTGGGGGAGAATGAGAAAGTGGGGGAGAATGATAAATTGGCGGAGAATGAGAAAGTGGAGGAGAATGATAAATTTTGGGAGAATGAGAAAGTGGGGGAGAATGATAAATTTTGGGAGAATGAGAAAGTGGGGGAGAATGATAAATTGGGGGAGAATGAGAAAGTGGGGGAGAATGATAAATTGGGGGAGAATGAGAAAGTGGGGGAGAATGATAAATTGGTGGAGAATGAGAAACTGGGGGAGAATGATAAATTGGGGGAGAATGAGAAAGTGGGGGAGAATGATAAATTGGCGGAGAATGAGAAAGTGGGGGGAGAATGATAAATTGGTGGAGAATGAGAAACTGGGGGAGAATGATAAATTGGGGGAGAATGAGAAAGTGGGGGAGAATGATAAATTGGGGGAGAATGAGAAAGTGGGGGAGAATGATAAATTGGTGGAGAATGAGAAACTGGGGGAGAATGATAAATTGGGGGAGAATGAGAAAGTGGGGGAGAATGATAAATTGGCGGAGAATGAGAAAGTGGAGGAGAATGATAAATTTGGGGAGAATGAGAAAGTGGGGGAGAATGATAAATTTTGGGAGAATGAGAAAGTGGGGGAGAATGATAAATTGGGGGAGAATGAGAAAGTGGGGGAGAATGATAAATTGGGGAGAATGAGAAAGTGGGGGAGAATGATAAATTGGTGGAGAATGAGAAAGTGGGGGAGAATGATAAATTGGGGGAGAATGAGAAAGTGGGGGAGAATGATAAATTGGCGGAAAATGAGAAAGTGGAGGAGAATGATAAATTTTGGGGAGAATGAGAAAGTGGGGGGAGAATGATAAATTTTGGGGAGAATGAGAAAGTGGGGGAGAATGATAAATTGGGGGAGAATGAGAAAGTGGGGGGAGAATGATAAATTGGGGGAGAATGAGAAAGTGGGGGAGAATGATAAATTGGTGGAGAATGAGAAACTGGGGGAGAATGATAAATTGGGGGAGAATGAGAAAGTGGGGGAGAATGATAAATTGGCGGAGAATGAGAAAGTGGAGGAGAATGATAAATTTGGGAGAATGAGAAAGTGGGGGGAGAATGATAAATTTTGGGGAGAATGAGAAAGTGGGGGGAGAATGATAAATTGATGGAGAATGAGAAAGTGGGGGAGAATGATAAATTGGCGGAGAATGAGAAAGTGGGGGGAATGATAAATTGGGGGAGAATGAGAAAGTGGAGGAGAATGATAAATTGGGGGAGAATGAGAAAGTGGGGGAGAATGATAAATTGGCGGAGAATGAGAAAGGGGGGGAGAATGATAAATTGGGGGTGAATGAGAAAGTGGAGGAGAATGATAAATTGGGGGGAGAATGAGAAAGTGGGGGAGAATAAAAGAGTGAAAGAGTCAAGGGAAAGC
>NW_027195870.1:52500-127179 GCF_038502225.1 Cherax quadricarinatus | reverse complement strand
AAGGCATTCAGCGTGAAGTTATAAATAAAGACAATAGAACAGGTCAGAAAACAAAGGGGGACAGCAGAGGGCAGCAAGGGACTAGCTCCCTTAAGGTTTACTATACTAATAGCAGGAGTGTTAGAAATAAGATAGATGAGCTAAGATTAATTGCAAGTGCAGGAAACATAGATATTATTGCTATAACAGAGACCTGGCTCAATCTGAAAGATAGAGAGATGCCATCTGAATGTCACATACAAGGCTATAAATTATTCCACACTGACAGGGTCAACAGGAAAGGTGGTGGAGTAGCGATGTATGTCAGAGACAATTTAAATTGTTGTGTTAGACAAGATATTAAATTAGAAGCGTCAGCCACTGAATCTGTTTGGTTACAGCTTCTCGAGGGCCGAGAAAAACTAATTTTGGGTGTGATTTACAGGGCCCCAAATCTTGATAGGGAGTGCAGTAAACTTCTATGGGACGAAATTCGTAAGGCATCTACATACGAAAATGTTGTGCTAATGGGAGATTTCAACTATAGACAGATTGACTGGAGCAATTTGACAGGAAATTTAGAGTCGGGTGACTTTCTTGATACGATCCAGGATTGTTTTTTAAAACAGTTTGTGACAGAGCCAACTAGGGGAAATAACCTCCTTGACTTGGTTCTTGCCAGTAGGGAAACACTAATTAATAATCTTGAGGTTAATGATGAGCTTGGGGAGAGTGATCACAAATCACTCAGTTTTAACATATCATGGAATTCCCCTAATAATGGCAATCAAGTCTCCGTCCCTGACTTTCGCTTGGCTGATTTCATAGGACTGAAAAATTACTTAGGTGGGCTGAACTGGAATGACCTGACTAGGGGTCAGGTAGGTGGTGATGGTTGCCGATATGATGCTTTCCAGGGCATAGTTCTAGCTGCTCAGTCAAATTATGTTCCAAATAGGGAAATCAGATCAAACAAAAATGATCCTAAATGGATGAACAATAGATTAAAATATCTGATTGGTCAAAAGAGAGGCATATATAGGCAAATCAAAAGAGGAGAGGGGCAATTAAGAAATCGATATATTCAGTTAAAGAGAGAAATAAAAAAGGGAATTAGAAAAGCAAAAAGAGATTATGAGGTTAAAGTTGCAAGAGAATCGAAGACTAACCCAAAAGGATTCTTTCAGGTATACAGAAGTAAGATCAGGGACAAGATAGGCCCACTCAAAAGTTCCTCGGGTCAGCTCACTGACAGTGATAAGGAAATGTGTAGAATTTTTAACACATACTTCCTCTCAGTTTTTACACAGGAGGATACCAGTGATATTCCAGTAATGATAAATTATGTAGAACAGGACGATAATAAACTGTGCACTATTAGGGTCACAAGTGACATGGTCCTTAGGCAAATAGATAAATTAAAACCTAACAAATCCCCAGGCCCTGATGAACTGTATGCAAGGGTTCTAAAGGAATGTAAAGAGGAGCTTAGCACACCTTTGGCTAATCTTTTCAACATATCACTACAAACTGGCATGGTGCCAGATAAGTGGAAAATGGCAAATGTGATACCTATTTTCAAAACAGGTGACAGGTCCTTAGCTTCGAACTATAGACCAATAAGCCTAACCTCCATAGTGGGAAAATTTATGGAATCAATAATTGCCGAGGCAGTTCGTAGCCACCTTGAAAAGCATAAATTAATCAACGAATCTCAGCATGGTTTTACAAAGGGACGTTCCTGCCTTACGAATTTATTAACTTTTTTCACTAAGGTATTTGAGGAGGTAGATCATGGTAACGAATATGATATTGTGTATATGGACTTCAGTAAGGCTTTTGACAGGGTCCCACATCAGAGACTATTGAGGAAAATTAAAGCACATGGAATAGGAGGAGAAATTTTTTCCTGGATAGAGGCATGGTTGACAAATAGGCAGCAGAGAGTTTGCATAAATGGGGAGAAATCAGAGTGGGGAAGCGTCACGAGCGGTGTTCCACAGGGGTCAGTGTTGGGCCCCCTGCTGTTCACAATCTACATAAACGACATAGATGAGGGCATAAAGAGCGACATCGGCAAGTTTGCCGATGACACCAAAATAGGCCGTCGAATTCATTCTGACGAGGACATTCGAGCACTCCAGGAAGATTTGAATAGACTGATGCAGTGGTCGGAGAAGTGGCAGATGCAGTTTAATATAGACAAATGCAAAGTTCTAAATGTTGGACAGGACAATAACCATGCCACATATAAACTAAATAATGTAGATCTTAATATTACGGATTGCGAAAAAGATTTAGGAGTTCTGGTTAGCAGTAATCTGAAACCAAGACAACAGTGCATAAGTGTTCGCAATAAAGCTAATAGAATCCTTGGCTTCATATCAAGAAGCATAAATAATAGGAGTCCTCAGGTTGTTCTTCAACTCTATACATCCTTGGTTAGGCCTCATTTAGATTATGCTGCACAGTTTTGGTCACCGTATTACAGAATGGATATAAATTCTCTGGAAAATGTACAAAGGAGGATGACAAAGATGATCCCATGTATCAGAAACCTTCCCTATGAGGATAGACTAAGGGCCCTGAAACTGCACTCTCTAGAAAGACGTAGAATTAGGGGGGATATGATTGAGGTTTATAAGTGGAAGACAGGAATAAATAAAGGGGATGTAAATAGTGTGCTGATAATATCTAGCCTAGACAGGACTCGCAGCAATGGTTTTAAGTTGGAAAAATTCAGATTCAGGAGGGATATAGGAAAGTACTGGTTTGGTAATAGAGTTGTGGATGAGTGGAACAAACTCCCAAGTACCGTTATAGAGGCCAGAACGTTGTGTAGCTTTAAAAATAGGTTGGATAAATACATGAGTAGATGTGGGTGGGTGTGAGTTAGACCTGATAGCTTGTGCTAACGGGTCGGTTGCCGTGTTCCTCCCTTGAGTCAATGTGACCTGACCTGACTAGGTTGGGTGCATTGGCTTAAGCCGGTAGGGACTTGGACCTGCCTCGCATGGGCCAGTAGGCCTTCTGCAGTGTTCCTTCGTTCTTATGTTCTTCTTATGTTCTTATGTATGGAAGCTTGTTAAAAGGACTATTATGGCTGAATAAATGACTCTAAAACTGGACGAGGAAGTGAGAAAGGTGAGAGAATTCACGAAAAAATCAGAGTGGGCAGATGGGGGCAGCAGTAATAAAGGGAGGAGCAGGGAGATGCGGGAAAAGAAGGAAAATCTGTAGCAGTGATGCTCTCAGAAGACGGGGAGGTAAAGGAGGTGATAAAGGAAACAGCAAAGGAAACAGTGAAGACAAACATGGTAATCTGGAAGGTAAGGGAATGTTAGGAACAAAGAGAGAGGTTGCTGACCATCTATGAACTCCAGGAGGCTGAAGGGGCAGCAGGAAATGGATGCAGGAACATCTAAAGTTTATATCTATCATTTGGTACATAGGAAAAGAGATTGAGAAGATGGAAATTTTTAACTGGATAGGGAGGTACTCTCCTGATAGACAATGTCCAATCAAGCTCATCTTTTAGACAAATATAACTTCAAACAGTATCCTGAGACAGAAAGCGAGACTGAAAGACAAACAATGCTACTGTATATAGTGGATCAGATAAGGAAGGAGATGGCGAGAGAACATCTGTGGGAGAAAGTACAATATACATGAAAGAGAGGGAGCGGGAATACAAAGCCCAAAGGCTGAGTGCTCATCCTCCCACTTTCCCAACACTAATAATCTCCTCACACCCTTTCTCTTGATTAACACTCCCATCTCCCTCTCCTCCTCCTACCTTTATCTCATCTCATAACCTTCCCCACTCCAGGCAGATGCTTAACAGACAGAAAGACTAGACTAAAGCATAGTAAAAGATAAAATGTGGCACACAAATATGGATGAATTATTGAAGAAAAGGGATAGGCTTATAGAATAAATAGCAGAGATAAACCTAAACATCATAGCAATCACAGAGACAAAACAACCCGAAGTGATAATTGATGTCTTATACCCGGTAGGATACCAGGTAATGAGGAAAGACAACAAAATATGAGAGGAGGATTGGTTCTGTTGGTTAGAAGTCAGTGGAGTTTTGAAGAGAAAAGGATAAATAGAAATTAACTAATTGATAATGTAGTGGAGTATTATAAAGGCTGAGGAAGCCACAGTGGTGGTAACAGTGATTCACAACCCACTAAACATTTATAGACCAAAGCAAGAATATGAAGAGAATAACAAGGCTTTGATTGACATCTCAGTGAAATCAGCAAGGTGAGTTCAGAGCGCTGAAGTGAAGCTATAAATCATCGGTGATTTCAACCACAAAGACACTGGGAGAACTGGAAAATATTTGGGAGCTGGAAACATTAAAACCTAGGATGTTGGAGGTAGCTAGAGAAAACTTATTTATGTTGAGATGTCAAGAACGCGACAGAAGAGAGAGGAGAAAATGATCCGGCAAGACACAGGCGAAATAGAATACGAGAGCCCCCTTTGTGGTGCCGACCATACAGTACTGAACTTCATAATTCTTATGGAACTAAATATTGAAGACAAAGAGGCAGATGAAGGGTAAGAGACACAAGACTTCAGAAGAAAGAATTATGAAGGGATAAGAGAATTCCTAAATGCAGTGCAGTGGGAAAGCTAGCTGGAAGATGTCACCGAATGAGGTGATAGAAAAAAATAAGAACACAAAAGCTTGCAAAAACTATAGAAATTCAGTGACAGTCGAGAAAAGAGAAGCGAGCAGAAGATCTAGAAATGAGTATGCAAAGATACGAAGAGAGGCTGAGCAGGAATTTGGCAAAAGCCAAGATAGAACCAAAATGAAAGACGTCAGACGAAAGATGAATGTACATGACCAGGTAATTCGAATCAATAGAGGAGGAGGAAGAGATCTCTCACGAGAAATGGCAAGAAAATGTTGAACGAAGGATATATAGTGGTGTTCTTAATGATGACGGGCAACGGCAGTACCAGAGCAACGGCAATACCAAAGGGC
Source organism: Cherax quadricarinatus (assembly GCF_038502225.1). Taxonomy (NCBI): domain Eukaryota; kingdom Metazoa; phylum Arthropoda; class Malacostraca; order Decapoda; family Parastacidae; genus Cherax; species Cherax quadricarinatus. The sequence goes on along the minus strand of NW_027195870.1, from coordinate 122,195 downwards.
CTTAAGCAATGGCAATAACAGAGGGCCTAGAGCAACGGCAATACCAGAGGGCCTAGAACAACGGCAGTACCAGAGGGCCTAGAACAACAGCAACACCAGAAGGCCTAAAACAACGGCAGTACCAGAGGACTTAGAGCACCGGCAATACCAGAAGGCCTAGAACAACAACAACACCAGAGGGCCTAGAGCAACGACAATACCAGAGGACTTAGAATAACGGCTACACAAACGGATACTGGAAAACATATACACAACAGCGGGATAATTAAATAAAATTATGAGTTAGCTGGATGCATCAAAGACAGAGGAACCTGAATCAGAAGCACTGAAGAACTAGTTAGGCTGTGCAACAAGGTAATGGACCCTGGTCATTAGCAAGATACCTGGAAAACGTTGAATGTATTCTCATCATTGAAAGAAGGAGATAGACAGTAAGCATTGAACTGATGGTCAGTATTACTGACAAGTAAGGTAATGGCAGATGATAATCGGAAGGCCAGTGGACGAGCACTTGGAAGGAAGTGATTTCATAAACAGTAGTCAGCATGGGTTTAGAAATGTCCAATCTTGTCTTACTTACCTGCTGGAGACCTATGAATATTCATGTATTGCAAGAAGACAACTTTATATGAAGCCAGGAATAACAAGGAATGTACTCTGGTGGATCAAAGAGAAGCAAAGGATGATTGTTCTGGAAGAGATGTAAGAATGTGGACGAGTGACAGACGGGGCTCTGCAAAGATCTACATGCTAATCAATCATTTCTTAACCCTTCATATTGCTTGAGGTTAGGTTAGAGTAGAGGTTCAACTGTGCATATTCTCTGATAAACACATCCCTCAGCGTGTATACTTTTGTTGTTGCAACAGTTGTTTTTTCATGGTTCGTTATTTTCGTTGCTTTTGTTGTTAATATTGTTGTTAATCATATTTATAAGTCAACAGCAGATAATTATTATTACTTTCCTTGCAATACTGGGATGTTAATAGAAGACCTCAGTGTATTTTATAGCAACATACATTATTTACATATTATTTATATCTATATCATTATTATTTAAAAAAAATAACTAAACCCGTAGAGGTCATGCAGTGCAGGGATATTCAAACGTATTGAGGGATCCTGGAAGTCTAAGTTAAAGTGAAGGCTGATGAAAGTAAAAGGTCGAGCTGATCCCCTCTCACTAACACCTATGACGCAGTATAGTCTTGGCCCCGACTTACACCTTGACGCACTTGTTTTGGACACAACTTATACCTTGACACAGTTGTTTTGGACAAGACTTATACAATAACACAATTGTTTTGGACACGACTTAAACCTTGACGCAGTTGTTATGGACACGACTTACACACATTTACGAAGTTTATGGACACGACTTACAGATTTACGCAGTTGTGCTGGATAAGACTTGCACACTGACACAATTGCCTGGGACAAGTGGGTTTAAGAGACAAGGAAGTCCATTTAGTATAAAATCAGGCAGAGTGGTTGTTGCTGTGGCTACTGTTACTGCGCCTGCTACTGCTACTGGTGTTGCTACTTCTGCTCCCACTGCTGTTTCTACCTCTGCTGCTGCTTTGGAATGCCAGTGAGAGACCAAGTGGGATTTAGTCAGATATGTCTCTGTTTGCTGACAATATAAAATTTATGAGGATTAAAACCAATGAGGACAAGGAAAGGCTACAATGGATCTGGACAAACCACAAGTTCGATCAAATAAGTGGACACTTAAATTAAACTCCAGCAATTGTACTGTTATGAAGATTGGGGAAATGGCAGGAAGACTAAACACTGAGTACAGACTCGAAAAGAAAGATTTAGGGGTGAGTATAATGCCAAGCATATCGCTGATTATATACATCAATCGAATAACTTTTGCAACCAACGTCCGTCTGGCAAATCTAAGAGTAGCCCTCAGGAATCTTCACAAAGTCATTCAAGACCCTCTGTGCAAAATATTTCAGGCTCATACTGAAGTGTATAGCATCAACATGGAACCCGCGCCAGATATATGGCGTTAAGAAACTTGAGAAAGTGCAGGGGAATGCAATGAATTAAGTAGTATGAACGAGATGTTAATTAAGGAAGTGAATGTGATAATATTAGAAGCTGAACAAGGGGAGACTTACTAGCAACAAACGCTGTTCTCGGGAGCACTGATAGGGTAGAGTAGGAAATTGCTTGAGAGAAAAAGTTGGAAGTTAAAGCCATGGAGCTATGTCAGGAAGTACTTCTTCAGCTTTAGGGTGATCAGGAAATGGATGTTCTTGACGAAGATGTGGCGAAGGCAGGTTGCATACATAATTTAAAGAGCAGGTATGACAAGGTCCACTAGACTTAGAGGAAATCTGACAAATTGAAAGTAAAGATGCAGGGCCAGGAGCTGAGGCTCAATCCATGCAAACTCATATAGGCAACAACATATAAGAAAACACAATACATATGGGCATATGTGACTCTGCCAAGACTTTGTTTAGAAAAATGTTGTCAACAGAGTGAAGCCATTTCCTGGATCCCAGACAGCAGTGTACATCACCTAAATAATTAAAAAAGAAATGAAGGAATTGAACACACAAACTTTACACAGTTCATTTGACAGTATGAGATAATGGTGTCAATGTTATCAAAATAATTTGAAAGATAAGATACAACAGATTACAAAGGTTTTTACCTACTCCTCAACTGGTTATCCATGACTGTATTCTGAAATATAGAGTAATAAAAGACATAATTGTGAGCCACTTCAGGTACTCTCCTGTAGCTTATAGTAAACTTGAGGCTCATCAGAAACAAAATTAATTACTGAAACACAAGCTCATTGAGCCATACCATGGGTGGGGATAGAACCCGTGGTCAGAGAGTCATAAAACTCCAGACTGACGTGGTATGATTTGTTAGCAATTGTGTCATTACGATTTCGTGACTCAAGTTCATTCAGTATGTAATTACGTACTGGGACAGCACCTCGTGTTGGATCACATCATTCAACATACCATTATTTATTACAAGAAAATAGAAACTTATTACCAGGTTATCTTTATTCTTGAAAATATTTGACAACACTATACATCTTACTGAAGAAAGTCAATACGAAGCAACAGGGCTTGAACAAGTTGATCACCAGGATTTTCATATTATATATATATGTATATATAACTGTATATATATGTATATATATGTATATATAACTGTATATATATGTATATATATGTTATATATATATATATATATATATATATATATATATATATATATATATATATATATATATATATATATATATATATATATATATATATATATATATAGGTAGTAGGTTGGTAGACAGCAACCACCCAGGGAAGTACTACCGTCCTGCCAGATGACTGTGAAACAAAAACCTGTAACTGTTTTGCATGATGGTAGGATTGCTGGTTTCTTTTTCTGTCTCATAAACACGCTAGATAACAGGGATATCTTGCTACTCCTACTTACACTTTGGTCACACTTCACAGACACGCACATGCATATATATATATACATACATCTAGGTTTTTCTCCTTTTTCTAAATAGCTCTTGTTCTTTTTTATTTCTTCTATTGTCCATGGGGAAGTGGAAAAGAATCTTTCCTCCGTAAGCCATGCGTGTCGTATGAGGCGACTAAAATGCCGGGAGCAATGGGCTAGTAACCCCTTCTCCTGTATACATTTACTAAAAAAGAGAAGAAGAAAAACTTTATAAAACTGGGATGCTTAAATGTGCGTGGATGTAGTGCGGATGACAAGAAACAGATGATTGCTGATGTTATGAATGAAAAGAAGTTGGATGTCCTGGCTCTAAGCGAAACAAAGCTGAAGGGGGTAGGAGAGTTTCAGTGGGGGGAAATAAATGGGATTAAATCTGGAGTATCTGAGAGAGTTAGAGCAAAGGAAGGGGTAGCAGTAATGTTAAATGATCAGTTATGGAAGGAGAAAAGAGAATATGAATGTGTAAATTCAAGAATTATGTGGATTAAAGTAAAGGTTGGATGCGAGAAGTGGGTCATAATAAGCGTGTATGCACCTGGAGAAGAGAGGAATGCAGAGGAGAGAGAGAGATTTTGGGAGATGTTAAGTGAATGTATAGGAGCCTTTGAACCAAGTGAGAGAGTAATTGTGGTAGGGGACCTGAATGCTAAAGTAGGAGAAACTTTTAGAGAGGGTGTGGTAGGTAAGTTTGGGGTGCCAGGTGTAAATGATAATGGGAGCCCTTTGATTGAACTTTGTATAGAAAGGGGTTTAGTTATAGGTAATACATATTTTAAGAAAAAGAGGATAAATAAGTATACACGATATGATGTAGGGCGAAATGACAGTAGTTTGTTGGATTATGTATTGGTAGATAAAAGACTGTTGAGTAGACTTCAGGATGTACATGTTTATAGAGGGGCCACAGATATATCAGATCACTTTCTAGTTGTAGCTACACTGAGAGTAAAAGGTAGATGGGATACAAGGAGAATAGAAGCATCAGGGAAGAGAGAGGTGAAGGTTTATAAACTAAAAGAGGAGGCAGTTAGGGTAAGATATAAACAGCTATTGGAGGATAGATGGGCTAATGAGAGCATAGGCAATGGGGTCGAAGAGGTATGGGGTAGGTTTAAAAATGTAGTGTTAGAGTGTTCAGCAGAAGTTTGTGGTTACAGGAAAGTGGGTGCAGGAGGGAAGAGGAGCGATTGGTGGAATGATGATGTAAAGAGAGTAGTAAGGGAGAAAAAGTTAGCATATGAGAAGTTTTTACAAAGTAGAAGTGATGCAAGGAGGGAAGAGTATATGGAGAAAAAGAGAGAGGTTAAGAGAGTGGTGAAGCAATGTAAAAAGAGAGCAAATGAGAGAGTGGGTGAGATGTTATCAACAAATTTTGTTGAAAATAAGAAAAAGTTTTGGAGTGAGATTAACAAGTTAAGAAAGCCTAGAGAACAAATGGATTTGTCAGTTAAAAATAGGAGAGGAGAGTTATTAAATGGAGAGTTAGAGGTATTGGGAAGATGGAGGGAATATTTTGAGGAATTGTTAAATGTTGATGAAGATAGGGAAGCTGTGATTTCGTGTATAGGGCAAGGAGGAATAACATCTTGTAGGAGTGAGGAAGAGCCAGTTGTGAGTGTGGGGGAAGTTCGTGAGGCAGTAGGTAAAATGAAAGGGGGTAAGGCAGCCGGGATTGATGGGATAAAGATAGAAATGTTAAAAGCAGGTGGGGATATAGTTTTGGAGTGGTTGGTGCAATTATTTAATAAATGTATGGAAGAGGGTAAGGTACCTAGGGATTGGCAGAGAGCATGCATAGTTCCTTTGTATAAAGGCAAAGGGGATAAAAGAGAGTGCAAAAATTATAGGGGGATAAGTCTGTTGAGTGTACCTGGTAAAGTGTATGGTAGAGTTATAATTGAAAGAATTAAGAGTAAGACGGAGAATAGGATAGCAGATGAACAAGGAGGCTTTAGGAAAGGTAGGGGGTGTGTGGACCAGGTGTTTACAGTGAAACATATAAGTGAACAGTATTTAGATAAGGCTAAAGAGGTCTTTGTGGCATTTATGGATTTGGAAAAGGCGTATGACAGGGTGGATAGGGGGGCAATGTGGCAGATGTTGCAAGTGTATGGTGTAGGAGGTAGGTTACTGAAAGCAGTGAAGAGTTTTTACGAGGATAGTGAGGCTCAAGTTAGAGTATGTAGGAAAGAGGGAAATTTTTTCCCAGTAAAAGTAGGCCTTAGACAAGGATGTGTGATGTCACCGTGGTTGTTTAATATATTTATAGATGGGGTTGTAAGAGAAGTAAATGCGAGGGTCTTGGCAAGAGGCGTGGAGTTAAAAGATAAAGAATCACACACAAAGTGGGAGTTGTCACAGCTGCTCTTTGCTGATGACACTGTGCTCTTGGGAGATTCTGAAGAGAAGCTGCAGAGATTGGTGGATGAATTTGGTAGGGTGTGCAAAAGAAGAAAATTAAAGGTGAATACAGGAAAGAGTAAGGTTATGAGGATAACAAAAAGATTAGGTGATGAAAGATTGAATATCAGATTGGAGGGAGAGAGTATGGAGGAGGTGAACGTATTCAGATATTTGGGAGTGGACGTGTCAGCGGATGGGTCTATGAAAGATGAGGTGAATCATAGAATTGATGAGGGAAAAAGAGTGAGTGGTGCACTTAGGAGTCTGTGGAGACAAAGAACTTTGTCCTTGGAGGCAAAGAGGGGAATGTATGAGAGTATAGTTTTACCAACGCTCTTATATGGGTGTGAAGCGTGGGTGATGAATGTTGCAGCGAGGAGAAGGCTGGAGGCAGTGGAGATGTCATGTCTGAGGGCAATGTGTGGTGTGAATATAATGCAGAGAATTCGTAGTTTGGAAGTTAGGAGGAGGTGCGGGATTACCAAAACTGTTGTCCAGAGGGCTGAGGAAGGGTTGTTGAGGTGGTTCGGACATGTAGAGAGAATGGAGCGAAACAGAATGACTTCAAGAGTGTATCAGTCTGTAGTGGAAGGAAGGCGGGGTAGGGGTCGGCCTAGGAAGGGTTGGAGGGAGGGGGTAAAGGAGGTTTTGTGTGCGAGGGGCTTGGACTTCCAGCAGGCATGCGTGAGCGTGTTTGATAGGAGTGAATGGAGACAAATGGTTTTTAATACTTGACGTGCTGTTGGAGTGTGAGCAAAGTAACATTTATGAAGGGATTCAGGGAAACCGGCAGGCCGGACTTGAGTCCTGGAGATGGGAAGTACAGTGCCTGCACTCTGAAGGAGGGGTGTTAATGTTGCAGTTTAAAAACTGTAGTGTAAAGCACCCTTCTGGCAAGACAGTGATGGAGTGAATGATGGTGAAAGTTTTTCTTTTTCGGGCCACCCTGCCTTGGTGGGAATCGGCCAGTGTGATAATAAAAAAAATAATAATATATATATATATATATATATATATATATATATATATATATATATATATATATATATATATATATATATATATATATTGGAGATAAGAGGAAATAAACAAGAACAAGAACTAGAAAGAAAATAGAAGAAAACCCAGAGGGGTGTGTATATATATGCTTGTACATGTATGTGTAGTGTGACCTAAGTGTAAGTAGAAGTAGCAAGACGTACCTGAAATCTTGCATGTTTATGAGACAGAAAAAAGGACACCAGCAATCCTACCATCATGTAAAACAATTACAGGCTTTCGTTTTACACTCACTTGGCAGGACGGTAGTACCTCCCTGGGCGGTTGCTGTCTACCAACCTACTACCTAGGATACATTATATATATACATATATATATATATATATATATATAGCTTTCTGGAAGTTCAAGCCTCTCGTACACAAAACCTCCTTTACTCCCTCCCTCCAAGCTTTCGTAGGCCGACCCCTACCCCGCCTTCTCTTCACTACAGATTTATACACTCCCTAAGTCATTCTGTTTCGCTCCATTCTCTCCACATGTCCGAACCACCTCAACAACCCTTCCTCAGCCCTCTGGACAACAGTTTTGGTAATCCTGCACCTCCTCCTAACTTCCAAACTACGAATTCTCTGCATTATATTCACACAACACATTGCCCTCAGACATGACATCTCCACTGCCTCCAGCCTTCTCCTCGCTGCAACATTCATCACCCACGCTTCACACCCATATAAGAGCGTTGGTAAAACTATACTCTCATACATTCCCCTCTTTGCTTCCAAGGACAAAGTTCTTTGTTTCCACAGACTCCTAAGTGCACCGCTCACTCTTTTCCCCTCATCAATTCTATGATTCACCTCATCTTTCATAGACACATCTGCTGACACATCCACTCCCAAATATCTGAATACTTTCACCTCCTCCATACTCTCTCCCTCCAATCTGATACCCAATCTTTCATCGCCTAATCTTTTTGTTATCCTCATTACCTTACTCTTTTCTATATTCACTTTAATTTTCTTCTTTTACATACCCTACCAAATTCATTCAGCAACCTCTGCAACTTCTCTTCAGACTCTCCCAAAAGTACAGTGTCATCAGCAAAAAGTAACTGTGACAACTCCCACTTTGTGTTTGATTCTTTGTCTTTTAAGGGTGGCCCGGTGGCCTGGTGGCTAAAGCTCCCGCTTCACACACGGAGGGCTCGGGTTCGATTCCCGGCGGGTGGAAACATTTCGACGCGTTTCCTTACACCTGTTGTTCTGTTCACCTAGCAACAAATAGGTACCTGGGTGTTAATCGACTGGTGTGGGTCGCATCCTGGAGAACAAGATTGAGGACTACAATCGATTACGCACTGACTTTCTTGGGTTTTCCTGGGTGGCTAACCCTCCTGGGTTAAAAATCCGAACGAAATCTTATTTTATCTTATCTCATCTTATCCACACATCTTGCCAAGACCCTCTTATTCACTTCTCTTACAACCCCATCTATAAATATATTGAACAACCACGGTGACATCACACATCCTTGTCTAAGGTCTACTTTTATTGGGAAATTATCTCCCCCTACATACATACTCTAACTTGAGCCTCACTATCCTCGTAAAAACTCTTCACTGCTTTCAGTAACCTACCTCCTACACCATACACCTCCAATATCTGCCACATTGCTCCCCTATCCACCCTGTCATACGCCTTTTCCAAATCCATAAAAGTCACAAAAATCTCTTTACCATACACTCTACCATACACTTTACCAGGTATACTCAACAGACTTATCCCCCTATAATTTTTGCACTCTCTTTTGTCCCCTTTGCCTTTATACAAAGGAACTATGCATGCTCTCTGCCAATCCCTAGGTACCTTACCCTCTTCCATACATTTATTAAATAATTGCATCAACCACTCCAAAACTATATCCCCACCTCCTTTTAACATTTCTGTCTTTATCCCATCAATCCCAGCTGCCTTACCCCCTTTCATTCTACCCACTGCCTCACGAACTTCCCTCACACTCACAACTGGCTCTTCCTCACTCCTACAAGATGTTATTCCTCCTTGCCCTATACAGGAAATCACAGCTTCCCTATCTTCATCAGCATTTAACAATTTCTCAAAATATTCCCTCCATCTTCCCGATACCTCTAACTCTTCATTTAATAATTCTCCTATATATATATAGATTTATAGGAGAGTTTGGATATATATATATATATATATATATATATATATATATATATATATATATATATATATATATATATATATATATATATATATATATATAGTATATATATATATATATATATATATATATATATATATATATATATATATATATATACAGTACAGACACAGGATGGAAATACCTTCGACGTTAACCTTTAATATATGCATTTCTAAGAAACCCCCAAGCAGCAGCGGGAAGGTGGATTTAACTAGACCTCGGGAGAAAATAAACCTGCAAACAAGGTTTAATTTTGTTCACGAGAAGACGTGTTACACCTGGAAATATGTTTAGTTGGTTACGCCCTGCCAGAGAGATCTTAAAGGGATGCGGTCAAGAGGGCGGAACTAGTGGTGGTGGTTGTGCCTAGTATCAGTGGAAATATATACACATATGCAGTATAATGTGATCCTTTATTGACTACGTTTCGCCCACACAATGGGCTTTTTCAAGTCACAAACAGAACTACCTGGGGTGGAAGGAACGCGAGTATTTATAGTCAGGTTCAGAATGCTGAGGTCAGGTGGAGAATGCTGCATCTGATGATGTACCGAGTGGGGTTATAGAGTCTAAAATCTTGGGTAGCTTGGAAAGGAGATTGGACAAGTTTGTGAGCAGACCTTCTACAGTGTTCTTATGTGGGATAGCGATGGAGAAGCTTCTTGGCAAGTGGTTCAGCTATGTTATAGAAGCCACTATTCTGGTTGAAGTTGTCGGATATAGAAATAAGTGATGATTCCAGGATTCTTCGGTATTGAGTGTTGTCTTCTGTGGCGATAAGTCTTGAGTTTCTGTAGTTTATCAAGTGGTTGTGTGAATTACGGTGTTGTACGCAGGCATTCCTTGTGTCGTCAGACCTGCTTGCGTATTGGTGTTCTGAAATACGTGTTTGGAGGTCCCATGATGTTTCGCCAACGTATAACTTGTTACAGTCATTACAAGGGATTATGTATACCCCTGCAGAGGGTGGAAGCTTGTCCTGTCTATCACTGGTAATGTCCTCGATGGTCGTGGTTGTGGAGGTAGATACTTGAAATGAGGTATTGGAAAAGATGTTGGAAACGTGTTTGGCAATGGAGTTGGTGGGGAGGACTATGTATCTCTTCTCGGCAGTGTCTTCTCTGGGTTTGTTGAAGATGTTTAATGCCCGTCGTCTGCAGTCTCTGATGAAGTGACGAGGATAGTGGAGTTTAGAAAATACTTGTTCAATCATCGTGCATTCTTCTTCAAGAAACTCATTGCTGCAGATTCTGAGTGCGCGCAGGAAGAAGCCTATAATTGCACCACGTTTGGTGCCTAGTATCAATTGTGGTGGTTGTGGTTGTAGCCATGAGAGTGGTGGTGGAGTTCATGATTGTGAAGGTTGTTTTTGATGTAGGGATTACAACTTAACAGGTGGTATTGGCAGTGGTTGTGATGAGGTAGTAATGGTTTAAAGTTGTGATGGTAATTGGTTGTGGTTGACGTGTTGGTGGTAGTTGTCTCATGATTGTTATAGTACTATGGGATAAGTGAACTATATTGCATCAAGTAAGTATCCTAAAACTCTAATAAAATATGGTTTATAATCAGTTTCCAAAAAAAATATGAGAACTATTTAAGAAATAAAGAACTATATATACACAAATATGAAGAAGAAACAAGAAATAACGAGGGTTTTAACTATAGTTCATGCGAGTAGTAGACTGACAGCTGTAAATAGTAGGCTGACAGCTGTAAGTATTCAGTAGTAGGCTGACAGCTGTAAGTATTCAGTAGTAGGCTGACAGCTGTAAGTATTCAATAGTAGGCTGACAGCTGTAAGTATTCAGTAGTAGGCTGACAGCTGTAAGTATTCAGTAGTAGGCTGACAGCTGTAAGTATTCAATAGTAGGCTGACAGCTGTAAGTATTCAATAGTAGGCTGACAGCTGTAAGTATTCAGTAGTAGGCTGACAGCTGTAAGTATTCAGTAGTAGGCTGACAGCTGTAAATATTCACCCACGAACATTTTTATAAAATTGATTTTACTGTTAGCAGCTCTGAAACAAGTTTACATCAGTAGCCGCCAGAAGTGTTGCCGCTCTCATCGTAAATGACCACGACCGGATCTACTACGAAACTAATGAAGCTTAGCTTCGGGGCCCCTAATCCCGGAGGGCCCCAGAAACGACTTTAATCCACATTGCTTAAAATTTTTGGGTCTACTGTATGAGAAGGGGTTGGGAAGAGGCCCCCATAGCAGTTCAAGCTTCAGGATCCAAAAATGTAGGTCAGCCACTGCATAAACCACGATATATTTCATAGCAATTCTCACTCATGTCCCACAGACAATCTATAAATCCATGATAAATGTTAATGAACCCCTATCAATGAATACACAGAAGAATACCGGGACTGAACCAGTGGTCAATGCTAACAACAAGCTCAAATCTGTACTTATTCAGACTTGAGCGTTCTAAACAGGATGTTGTCAACCAGCACTTCTGTGATAGTTGCATCAGTCTTCACCAACTGCTACACTACTTAGTTATACAACACTCTCATTGCTTTCATTTTCTTTCTGCTCAACTTCTTATTTTCATACCACTCAAACCTTTTGGTTTATAAATTCAAAATATATCAGAGTGAATGACTGTAAATGAATAAAGAAAAGAATAGATAGGGATTAAAGCCATGATCCATGCATATCCTTGGACCATGATTATACAGCGTGTTTCTTTAACTAGGTCTTGCTATTCGTCGCCGACTTTGATTACTGTCACACCTCACTGTCAAAACTGTTTGATACATCTAATAGTATACTTCTCAAAGCCATGTAGTCAAAAACCAAATGATAAGTCATAATAAACGACTGTCAGTAAATATACCTAAGAATGCATGATTACTCGAACCTTGGTCCATGCATATTGCAGGCCCAGTATTGCAACTATTCAGCTACAGAGCTTTTAACAGGAGGATTTTTCATGGTTCAAATCCTACCTTACTAGTAGGTATCAGTATGTCACCCTTAAAGACACAGCCTCATCAACACGGCCATTTGATACTGGACCTCTGCAGGGAAGTGTCCTTGGCCCCCTGCTCTTCCTCATTTACATTAATGATCTTCCAAACGTATCCCAACACCTGAAACCCATTCTCTTTGCTGCCGACACGACTTACGTCATCTCCCACCCTAATCTTGCCACCCTCAACACCATTGTCAACGAGGAGCTGCTCAAAATTCTGACTTGGATGACAGCCAATAAACTTACACTTAACACTGACAAAACCTACTACATTATGTTTGGTAGCAGAGCAGGTGTTGCGCAAATTAACATTAAGATCGACAACACTCTAATTTCCAGACATAATGAGGGCAAATTCCTAGGTCTATACCTCGACAACAACCTAAATTTCAGCCCCCATATCCAACATATAACAAAAAAAGTATCCAAAACGGTGGGGATCCTCTACAAGATACGATATTACGTGCCGCAAACTGTCCTTCTCACACTGTACCACTCACTCATTTATCCATACCTAACCTATGCTATTTGTGTTTGGGGATCAACTGCAGCAACACATCTGAAGCCAATAATAACCCAACAAAAAACCGCAGTAAGAATAATCACTAAATCCCATCCCTGGCAACACACCCCCCACTCTTCATAGATCTAAACTTACTCCCTGTTCAGAACATCCACACTTACTACTGTGCAATCTACATCTACAGGACCTTAAATTCCAATATTAACTTTGACCTAAAACACTTTCATGATAGTTGTGACAGGACCCACAGGCATAACACCAGACACAAACATCTCTATGGCATTCCCCGTGTCCGACTAAACCTTTACAAAAATTCAATGTGTGTCAAAGCGCCTAAAATCTGGAACAGCCTACCTGAAAACTCTAGAACTGCAGACACATTCATCACTTTCAAAACTACAGTTAGAAAACATCTTATCTCCCTGATACACCCCGACAACTAACTACATGATAACAACCTGGTGGTTCACAATTACACTCACTCACCCATTGAATATAAACACAGAAATACGAATCTTAATCTTAAAATAATGAATCCTAACTAGTCATAAGTTTGCCTATGATACTCCAATATAGACACCTTGTATTGTGCCAAAACAAAAGCATTCACATTGCTAAACTCACAAACCATAATGTAGTCACTTAGCCTTAATACCATAATCTGTAATAATTTAAAGTTTAGAATTAATCTAAGTTTGCCCGAAATGCCTAGCCATGCTAGGTGTCCTAGTGGCCCCCTCTGTAATTAGTATTTTAAAACAATGTAAACACACAATATCCAAAATCTGTAAACCCCGAATTGTAATCCTTATAGAGAATAAACTTGATTGATTGATTGATTGATTGGTTATATCACAAGCACCAAGTGTGATCCTAATGTCGCATCACACAACTCCAGAAGCTTTCATGGTACATTAATTCTCATTCTCTTCAAAGACATATTTTCCAAAAACCCAAGAAAAGTCGTAATGAACGAGGGTTTTAAGTGTTTCTGACAAACTCTGCCGTGATGTAGAGGCCATCAATTGTGACCAGTTTCATCAATAACTTATGGCGCATCTATTCTTATACAATTTCAAGGCCATATAGTCTAAAAATCAATGCTAAGTTGTTATGAACGACTATCATTTAATAAACAGAATAATGGACACTGACTTAAACCACGATCCATGCTGGTAGGAAGCCCAGTGCTGAAACTTTTCAGCCAGCAGAGATTGAAAGAATGATTGTACTGCCATTCTTCTGTTTATTCACAGATAGTAATTATAACTGACTATCTGTAATCAGTTAATTTTTTAATGGACTGCATAAAGTAGAGGATTTTGAAATAAAAGGAAACGGTATGGATCTCAATTCTGAAGGTTCGGCCATTGACATAAGAAAACCAAACACACATAATAAACTAACACAAATGGATTGCACCTATATACTTGCAAGATATATCTGTATAACATACAATAATACTCTGTGACTTACGGTGTTGTGTGATTATCCTATATAACCAATACAGCTATAAAAATAAAAGGAAACAGTATGGATCTCAATCCTGAAGGTTCGTTAAGATATATCTGTATAACATACAACAATAACTTATGGCAATAACATCGTAACAGGGTCATGAACTGACATAAAAACATTCAATGACTCAAACCCTAACATCCATATAAATTTTACATTTAACATGACATATGACAAAGACTCATACAATTGAAAATAATATATACAAGAAAATGTAACAGTTACTTCCAGCCTTCTCCCCGTATACAACAATCTCAGACACAAAAGGAATGCGTCTAAAAAAAAAAATTACTTCATATGGTAAAGAACGATACCGTTGTATAATGCTATACAAAGTGCATTGAAATGACAATTGAAACAAAGTAACGAAAGGGAACATACAACAAGCATGTGTTGAATACATATAAACCTACACATCACATACACCACAGTACTATCTTTGTATAACACCTTTGAGGACAAAAGGAGAATCCAGACATACTTAGATCATGCCTTGTGTCACCTCAAACCATCAAACACACAAATACTGTGAGATGTACCCTCTCACACATTATACACACAATCATGTAGTGTAACAACACTACTTACATATTAAATTCGATACCTTCTGAAAAACAATGTGAATAACATATCTTACACAACTACCCAGACCAAACTCACATCACAAAAGAAGCTTATTTATTATATTACCAAACATACCACACACGCTAACATCTATACACATTTCCATACTCAAGAAAACTAGCCCGCCGCAACCCCTTACTTTACACTTAAATCTCTTAAATCCTTCAACCTGAATCTACGATAACCTTCAGTAAATGCTGTCTCCCATCTTCCCCCATAAAGATCCCTATTGCGGCACTTTGTTCTATACATCGTGGCCCCTAACACTCTTATCCTTTCCTCGACTCCCACCTCCCTCATTGCCCAAGATATATAAATAAAATCAGTGACCACATACGCAACCGCATTCACCACCTGCTGACTCCCCCCACCTATATCTAAACTTAACACCCGCAACACCTGTAACCCTTCCCCACCCACTAACCTAACTACCCTACTTAGCCAGACCCTCACATCTTCTAAACAAGTACAAAAGTACACAGCGTGAAATATGGTTTCCGGACATCCGCACGCTTTGCACTCCCCACCCTCCCTTAATCTCCTATTAAATAACACAACCCCAGACGGCAAGATCCCATGTAAAAACCTAAACATAACCTCCCTGACACTTGGTTTTACACGTAGTTGTTGAAGACATTTCCATACAGAACCCCATGCATACATAGGGTATGCCCCCTCAACTGCCGCCACCACAGACCCACCCCCCACCCTCTCAAGAACCTTCAATTTAAGCTGTTTCGGATCCCTTACCTTCAGTAAAACTCGCAACATAGCCTCCCCAAACATTAAATCCCTACCCCTCCACCACCGTTGCATATCCATGCGCAGTCTTTCAAGGCCCCCCCCCTCACCCCCTCCCTCACAAACCCCCTTTTCAGAAACACACTCAACATACGCTTCTCAAGAGGTATAAGCCCCAGCCCCCCCTGGCTAACGGGAAGCGACACCACCCCTCTACTTAGCCAGTCACAACCCGATCCCCATATAAATCTGAATACCCGCAGTTGCAACCGTTGCACCTCACACCGTCGTAACGGATATATTGCCACCACGTGCCATAACTTGCTATACAACAGGACATTCGTGACTATAACCCTTTGATGCAACGATAATTGCTCTGCCCTCAAGCCTCCCAATCTTTTCAAAACTCCATCCACGGTGCGCCTCGAATTTGCCTCTTGTGCATCCCTATCATTCCGCATGTACACTATCCCACATATCAACAGCTGATCTACCACACGCCACCCACCCTCAACAGTCTCACCATTATGTACGCTATCCCCTAGATCCAAATACTTGGACTTTACTACATTAATTTTCATCCCTGTAGCCTCACCAAAAACGTCTATCACCCTTTCTACCTTATGTAAATCCCTCACATCCCTCACCAAGACAGTCGTATCATCCACGTAACCCACTATACCCGCTTCCCCTTCACGTGCAACACCAACCCTCGCTCTCGCTATACTCCACCTAACTGCCCTATAAAAGGGTTCCTGAAGACATGCAAACAAAATTTGCGACAGAGGGCATCCCTGTCGCAAACCCCTTCCCATCTGAATGCTATCACCTAGTCGTCCATTAACCTGTATTCTCATAACTGCACCCAGATACAAAGTTTTTGCCCAAGAAACAATTTCCCTCCCGAAACCCAACCAACGCATAAAACTCCATAATGCATCCCTTTCTACGCTATCATAAGCAGCTCTCCAATCCAGAGCCAAAACACCCCCTCCCCCCTCCCCCCTATGCTCTATAAAACTCCTAATAGCTCCATGCCCTTCATACATTGATCTACCCGGTATGCCATATTGTCCTCTATCAATTACTTTACCTAAAACCTGTTTGATTCTGTTCCCTAATACCCTTGCAAATAACTTATAATCACCGCACATAAGCGATATTGCACGGTAATCTTCTACCGTGGTCTGTCCACCCTTTGGCACTAATACAACAACAGCAGTCCTTTGCTGCTCACCCATTGCCCCATCTTCCTTCATTACATTGAACAATCTGACTAAAAATCTCCTCAATACTTCCCAGTTCTTAACATAAAAATCATTAGGCAACCCGTCTACACCCGGTGCCTTACCTAAACTTGCACCTGCTATAGCTCGCCAAATTTCCCCTTCCGTAATCTGTCCTTCCAAAGTCTCCCTATCTCTACCATCAAGCTCGCATTGCACATAACCACCCATTTCCCTTAAAGCATCATCTCGTATACCCACATGTTGTGCATATGACCTAAACCATGCATCAATATATCCACTCATACCTTCAGTCGACATCAATACCTGCCCTTCCCTATACCCTCCCATCCCCACTTGAACTGTTAATCCCATCATCTCCGTGGCTGCCCTCCTCTTCTGCTGTCCCCTTAACGCACACGCCGAAGGCCGATCCCCGTAGAGAACCTCCTCCAACCCTCCAGCCACACGTGCACCATCAAATCGATCATTATGCAAACCCTTAATACGTTGCTTTAAATCCTCTATTTCCTCCACAGGGTATCTCGCACCATCACCCACATAACAATTGCGTAACTGTCCTTCTAAATACCCCTGAAGCCCATATAAAAGTTGATTACTTTCCCTCCCAAGCCGAACATAGTAATCCCGAATACGTTTCTTAGCCACCACATCCCACCACCTAACCAAGTCTCCATCCCCAGGAGCCCCTGCTAACAAACCCTCCCAAAAACACTCAAAAGATTTCCTATTCTCCTCCCCTTTTAACAATTTAACATTCAATTTCCAATAACTACAACCCCTCTTAGGTAAACCCTCCCACCCTGCGTCCACAAGAACTCCTCTATGATCAGAAAACACCACATCTAAAATACGCACACTATTAACTACGATGGTGCGTGACACGTACACTCTATCAAGTCGCGCCGCATATCCACGACGTACAAAAGTATGCTCAACCTCTCCCCCCCCCACCACGTCCTTTAATCCCACCCCTGACATTAAATCTCCCAATACCCCTGAAAAGTACCCACTTCCCCGAGGTTCTACATCCTTACGCCGGATCACGCAATTCCAATCCCCGCCTACAATAGCTACTTCAGGGAGTGACCTCAAATAATAAATTAACACCTCTTTCACAAAGGTTGCTTTTACACGCCCATCATTCTCGGCTGGACCATACACACACACAAAAGCCACCTTCACCCGTCCCCATAGTCCTTCCACCCTTATTATCCTCCCCTCCCCCCCTTCACTACGTCTCACAACAAACGGGCTAGTCTCCCTGATCATGATGGCAACGCCACCTTTCAACCGAATTGCATTCTCCATGTACACGTTATATCCTTCTATCCGCAATTCACTGCCACATTTATGATTGTGTTCCTGTATGAACACAACGTCCACATTATTACGCACCAATAAATCACGTAACCATGCACACTTTCGTACAGTTCGCAAACCATTAATGTTTATTGTGAGGCACTTAAAATCGACAATGATGGTTTTCCTTTCGACACTGAATGTTTTTCACTAGATTTTTTGTTTCCAATTTTCCCTTCCCCTCCTTTTGAAGCACTCCTGATCATCCCCTGTGCTTTGGGTGCACAGGACCCTTTCTGTGCCACATCCGCCCATGATTTCTTCCCTGATCTTTGGGCTGGCGTTAACACATCATCAGAATCTGAAAGTGTAACAGAGCGCTTTCGTGTTACACTTTCCACCTGCATTTCGTCGTCCACAGTGCAATCCTGGTGAATTTCCACCTCCACCGTTTGTTTCAGCAAGGCGTCAGTGGCGTCCACTACCAGCTGCACGTCGTGATCCACGTCCGCCGTCGCAGCCTGTCCCAAGTCTAGGGATGGTGCCGTCGCAGGACTCATGCTGTCCTCCGTAAATAATTCGTCTAACACAGAGACAATGGATGTCTCCACATCATTGGCCTGCTCTTCTCGCGAAGCCGTTTCCACCTCTGGGGCTGCCTCCAAAGGAGGCGACACTTCCGGGAGTGTAGCACACACCGTGTTCAGAGACCTCTCAACCTCTTCGCTCCAAGACAATCTTGAGGGTTGCACAGGCGCTTCAGGCACATCTTGCCTTATACCTTCCTCCCCTAAATCCTTGCTCTGTTGTACAACCCTGGCACCTCGTCTCCTTTCACACTGCACCGCCAAATGATCGTATGCTCCACACAACCTACAAGTGCGGCGTTGCCCTGCATAAGTCACAAAAACTTGAGTCCTGAAGTCTTGCAGGATCACATATGAAGGGATTGGATGTCGTAATGTCATTTTTACCGAAAAAGTTCCCTCAGGTAGTCCTTCATATGGGCCATCAGGCCACCTCCCTGCTGTAGCCATGTGTATGGTGCCGTAATTACTCAGGGCAGCACGTATATCAGTCGCATCAGCCTCAAAGGGTACGTTTCTGACTTTTACCCATGTATAATGGCGGGATACATCGTGTAGCTTCACAGACACAGCCTGGTTAACCACCAGATTAACCTCTTGATACTTGTCGACGACATTCTCGTAAACTTGAGCTGAGCAAAACTTTACAAAGATTCTTGTCACACCATTCATCGCTACACCGCACAAATCCTCGTTGGCGATACCATAGGTGTCTCGGATTATCGCTGGCAATAATATCGCCATTGATGGTCCAAGCACTGCCCCACGAGTTAATTCCAAACACACAGTGTTGACGCGGCGTCTGGCTGCCTGCGCCATGTTGAGAAAATGAAACTGCCACCGAACAGCTATAGAGGGCAGCAGTGTAGAACACGTCCTCTCTACTCAATGGCTGAGAGACGAATGGAATCTTTGTGCTATGTTGTAGCTAGATTAATTATGCTGCCTAAACTTTCACTGATTTTAAGCAGTTTCAACCTTTATTCTGTTAGTTTAGCATTGTTATTGCTGACCAGTGGTGATACTGTACTTCCTGAGTTTCAGGAGGCAGAGCTTTTACGCTAGTAATATACTTACTTGGGAATAAATGGTAAAAAATACCGACACAATGGAAATATAAACACATATGCAGTATAATGTGATCCTTTACTGACAACGTTTCGCCCACACAGTGGGCTTTTTCAAGTCGCAAGCATATATACCTGGGGTGGAAGGTACGCGAGTATTTATAGTCAGGTACATTTGTTTGTGACTTGATAAAGCTCACTGTGTGGGCGAAACGTTGTCAATAAAAGATCACATTATACTGCATATGTGTTTATATTTCCAATATACTTACTTGCTTTACAGGAAGCAAACTTCACTCTCTGTATATATTCTCTGGCATATGACTCGTCTGCTCTATGATTCTGAATATTTGGTGATTCTTATTTTTTGCAGCTGCTATATTTTGGCTTTTTGTATCTTAAAGTAAGTTAGTATAGTGTATTTTGCTCAGTCTAAGATATTATTTTTTGTTTACTGTTACACCCTGTGAATACTTTGCCTTAGCACTTCATCCTGGGGAAAAGTCAGCCTCTTTTTATGTATAGTAATATTTCTTTTAAATGATTCATGTGTACATGTGTCACCTGTGAGGTTAATCATCCCTGCATATATGATTCTATTAATTACAACTTTATGCATTTTTTTATTGAGGAGAGGAAGGTAACTGTAGTAATTTTTATGATTCTTGAGAGATTGTTTACTCGTTAATTTCATGTACTTATATTAATTTTTTAAATGACTCACGGAATACTAATACAATATTTTTTTTTTAATTTTATTTAAAAACCATCGTACAAAACATATATAGCATCACATCTATAATATCCAACAAAATAAACGATACAAAGAAAAGGTGCATACCCTCCTCACAGAGGATGACGGTCTCCGTCTAGTGCCACCATGAACATAAGGTGATGACATATTGCAAATGCCAGTTAACATGATTAATTATTTTCAAACTTAACCACAACACCACCATCACTTATACACTAAGTGTGAATATGGAAATAAAATACACGTACAATCTATATTAGGTTATAGTCCATAAAAAACCACCCTAGGTTGGCCAGTGCTCAACCTGTGCAATCGTTATCGTCTACTGTGAGACAACATGTCTCTCAACATCGGCTACAAAACAGAAAATTCCATTCCTATGCGGGATGAAACCTGTCATAAACATGCTACTACATATGTTTCACAGAATACTCTAAAAAACTAGAAACCATTGTCATTAACCAAGATAAAACAAACTATCTCCTGTCCCAACTCTAAATATATACAGTGTGAAAACACACTTTCAGCAATGTCCTTAAGATACCCTCCCCCAAATATCCCACCTAATCACACAACATTCAAAATACTAGAATAAAGGACGTCCCACACCTGAACTTACAGGTGTCTTTATGATAATCTTGAATAATAGCAAAACGTTAAACGTAACACAAAAACCTATATTCAAAACCTGCCACACTGTTTATATTGCCTCTGTGAACCTCAGATACACAGAACAAAACACAATATGGAGCAATTCTGATATACTAGATTACATGAGCCATCTAACCATGACATCTGCCACCGCAAAAACAACAGCTTGTCCAAGTAAGGTAAAAGTGAACCAAGCTATAAACTCTTTTGCATCTCTAAGACTCTACGGTAACACTACTCAGGAGTACTGTGTCTGGAAGATACCACCCCCTCAGCCGACCCTGCCTGTTACACACAACATACTCACTATAACAAAATTTTGCCCAACTCTGAGCAACCGTCGGCTTAGGAACATGTCCATGAAAAACCACCTAAATATATCATAAGGCCAGTAACTACACATATCCAAACCATATAAACCCATTCACGCTTCTGCGGCAGGCCTTCATACCGCTATCCCCACTCATCCTGCAAACTAACGGCTCACTCACACTTCCACCTCCTTAGTCCTGACAAAACCTCTACAAAAGGAGACCAGTACAGTATTATACCTGTGCCAACTGAAGGAGACGACTGACCGTAAGGCCACAGTAGGTCTCCGGAAAACACTCCCCACCTTCCCCCCGTAAATAAATTTATTCCTACTAACAGTCCTACATATTCCCACTGCTATTGCCTTAATTCGAATTCCTCCCCCAATCTCTCTCATTCCCCATGAAATATACAGAAAATCCGTTACCACATACATGATCGCCTTTTTCACGTCTCCTGGGACTCTGCTCACGTCGAGCGTTAAAGCACGTAGGGTCGAAACATTACTCCCACCCAACAGACGAAAGACCCTCCCCAACCATGACCTTACCTCTCCTAATGCCTCACAAAAATAAGCTTCATGAAATGCTGATTCCAATTCCCCACAATGTAGACAGTACGGTTCCCTCACCAAGCCCAATGCCAATATCCCCATTAGGAATCTGTATACTAACTCTCGCACTCTTGGCCTCAATCTAAGCTTCTGGAAGTCTGCCCATATCATTCCCAAATCATACAAGGAAAACACGGCTACCCCCTGAATAATCTCCAACCTCCTACTCATCGACACCAAACGCTCCACTTTAAGACATGCGACCTCCGTACCAGTAACAAAACCTGTAGCATATCTTCACATTCGATTAACTCCTTGCCACCCCACCATTTATGTACATCCCTCATCACCTCTGCCACTCTAATCCCTCTTACCCCTCCTGCCCTGACAAATCTCTGTTTAACATATAGGGCTTTCACTCTCAGCCCTAACGCTAGAAGACCCAACCCCCACTGCTGACATGGGACATAACCACCTCCTTACTTAATCATGCCCTCCCAAAACCCCAAATATAATGTAATACCCAGCACTGGAGCTCATGCACATCTTGTGTTCTCAAAGGATATACCTCCATCACACCCCACACTTTGCTATAAACAAGAGAATTAACTATCACTGCCCTCTGCTGCAAGGTGACATTTCCTGCCCTTAAACCCCTTAGCCTACTCACTGCTTTATCCACCACCCACTCCGAGTTTACCCGTCTGGCCTCCTGCTCATCAGCCATGTATATAACCCTACAGATCTTTAGCCTATCCACCATGGACCACCCAAACTCGAATCCCAAATCCCCCCCACCCAAGAGCCCACCTCCATTAGACTTGATTTTGCCCTATTTACATGTAAGCCCGTCATCTCCCAAAAAGCTCCAGCACCCTTCCAACAGTTCACAAACCCTCTATGCCATCTATCAGGACAGTGGTATCATCCACATACCCCACTATACCTGCACAACCGTCCCTCCCCACCTGAAACGTCCCCCCCTCTACAAGCCCATAAAATGGATTCTGCATGCATGCAAACAAAATTTGAGAGAGTGGGCACCCTTGCCACAAGCCTCTCTCCATTCTTATCGGACTCCCCAACATCCCATTAACTTGAACCCTCACCATTGTCGATGAGTACAGCGTCTCAACCCACCGCACCACCCCTTCCTCAAAGCCCTGACTCAACAAACTAGCCCTCAAAGATTGTCTATCCACACAGTCATACACGTTCTCCCAATCGAGCCTCAAAAGTCCCCCCCCCTTGCAACTCCTCAAAAAATCCCTTATGTGCCCAAGTCCATCTCGCATACTTCATCCCGGGATTCCCAACTGACCCCTATGGATAATGGTCCCTATAACTTTCTTCATTCAATTACGTAAAATCTTCGCAAAAATCTTACAGTCTGAACACATTAGTGAAATAGCTCTATACATAGTCAGGACCCTCCCCTCCTGCTTCTTTCAGAACAAAACGACCACCCCCGTTCTTTGTGTCTGTCCTAGCTTCCCCTCCTGCAACATAATGTAAAAGACCTCCACCAGACAAAGCTTAACATAGTCCCAATGAACCCTATAGAAATTATTTGATATCCCATCTATTCCTGGTGCCTTGCCTGTATTAATGTTGAACACTGCCTCCTCTACT
The DNA here is from genome assembly GCF_038502225.1 of Cherax quadricarinatus. Classification (NCBI taxonomy): domain Eukaryota; kingdom Metazoa; phylum Arthropoda; class Malacostraca; order Decapoda; family Parastacidae; genus Cherax; species Cherax quadricarinatus. The sequence goes on along the minus strand of NW_027195870.1, from coordinate 98,554 downwards.
TCCCCTATGCTAATCCTACCCCCCAACTCAACCCCTCCCTTGTCTCCTTAACCAGCTGCCCCCCCTCAGCACTTCCCCTGTAGCAATACCCTCCTCCCTCTGCCTCCATTGCTCCTTGAGCCAATGATCAGCATAATTACTCATGCCTTCCGTAGTTGTCAGCCCCTGACCCCTCTGATATCCATCCATGCCCATACTGACCTCCAATTACAATAAGGCTGACTCCTTCTGCCTCACCCAAAACTGTCGCAAATTGCTACCTGAAGGCTTGTCCCCCCACAGCACAGCCTTCACTCCCGCCCGCACACGCACCACATCAAAATGATCATTATGGATTTCAGCCAGTCTATCCCAGAGTTGTTCGACGGTCACATACCCAACACACACCCCGCCCCCCGTGGGTCCACATCGCCCTGTCTTATAACACAATTCCAATCTCCACCTATCACAGTGACTAAAGGCAAACCCCTAAAATAATACATCAACACGTCCCTCACGAAATTTTCCTTGACTCTTGCATTGCCATCCACAGGCCCATATACTCCAATAAAACAAACCCGAGTCGCACCCCACACCCCCTCCACCTGCACCAATTCTCCCACCCCAAAACACGTAAGAGACTGGTCTCCTTCACAGCCACAGCCACCCCACCTTTCAACTTTAACGAGCCACTCATATACAGATTATACCCCTTCAAACGTAACTAACATCCAAACTTGTAATTATGCTCCTGGATAAAACAAATATCCACATCAAATCTCCATAGAAACCACACCATCCACACTCTCTTAACTTCAGCCCTCAGGCCATTGACATTGACAGTGACTACCTTGAAGTATTACAGTAACGGTGGTTTTCTCTGCCACCTTTGCGGCTTACTCGAAGCACCAGGCAGCTGACTGGTGCCACTTTTGGCACTCTGCATGTCCTGATCTCCGGCCTCCCCCCAGAGCCTGAGATCCTTCCAGCACAACCGTACTGGTACCACCACACACCGGTGTCTCCAAGATTTCTTCCCAGGCTGTTGCCCTGGCGCTATTACTTCATCCATGTCTGACGCCCACGCCGTTCGTTTTCACGAACCACCATCACCACACATGATGTCATCTTCCATGGCTTCCCAGTGCACCTCGTCCACCACCTCTCGCACCTGTCCCTCCTTACGCAGAGTCTCCTCACCGCTAGGTGTCGCCGACATCCCCACCATCTCATGGCCACCCGCCGTTCCCCCATAACTACCCTCCTCATCACCCAGGAAGTCGTGCAAGACCGCCTCCAACAGCCGATCCTTATGCAATTCACTCTTGTCCACAGTCTCCACCGTAGGCGTCGGCTCAGCCACTGACCCCACAGGTAACATGGCACACGGTCCCAGGCCCAGGTCCATCCTGTCCACTTCCTTGCTCTAACTCCGAGGCACCTGCCCTTTGGCGGCACAGTTCCCAGACACTGAAGTGCCCAGCTGTTGGTCCACTGGCGTAGACTCTGGCACCAATCGTCCCTGCCTTCTATGACACTGGGCTGCCATGTGGTCGTAAGACCCTCACAACCTGCAAGTCCGCCGTTGTCCAGCATAATATATGTTGACCTGCATCCTGTAACCATCCAGGAGAACATACGATGGTATCGGCTGCCTCAATGACATCTTCAGTGTGAAGGGGCCTTCCAGCACCCCCTCATAAGGCCCCTCCTTCCACACACCCAATTCAACCATATGAACTGTGCCATACCTGCGGAATACCGCCAAAAGATCATATTCCGTTGCCTCGAATGGCACATTCCTGACTTTTACCCACGCTACGTAATTTGAGAAGTCATGAAGGCAAACCTCCATGGCTGAATTAACTGTCATCCTCCTCTCCTAGAAAACGTCAACTATGCTGGCATAAAACCCAGCACTCATGAACTTGACGAAAATCCTCTACAGTCCATTAACTGCAACTCCATACAGTTCTTCATTCGGAATGCCATACACCTCACAGATGATACTAGGAAGAACCACATGCATGGTAGAACTGCTAAGCATTCCGTGGACCAGCTCCACACAGACCCTGTTTACACGGCGTCAATGTCGATCCGCCATTTTGGGTACCTAGGTACACCAACCACCACCAGGGAACAACAGTGCCAAGCGCAGAGAGCGTCCTCCCTACCCGCAGATTGAGAGACGAATGACGGCCTGTGAGTTTTAGAACTCATTCGCCATGGGTTCAACCCCCAACCGTTCCCTAATTTATTAAATTTGTTTATTTTGCATATACTTTCTTTGCCGAATTTTCTTGATTTTAAAAAGAGACGCTTTACTTTCCTGATTTAATTTGTTTACGGAAATTATTTTAGGTTTGCACTTGTATTTTTATGCAGATTATCTGAGCTTCCAGAGGCAGTCTTATTGTTTATGTTACTCTCGTGGAAAGTATACTGAGTTATGTGACGTTTTGGTTTCATCTTATATTCTTAACCATTGTGTACCACTTAATTTTAGTGATCTTAATTAGATTTCTTTGTGATTCTGGCTGCAACCATGTCTGTACTAATACCTCCATAGATGTTTGAACTGTTGAACATTCCCTGTACTTCACCTCCTGTCATAGACCAGACATTAATTAGACTTTTGCCTCTGGTAGTCCGCCTCCTCTCATGTCTTGTTCTCACTTAGCAACCACGATAGTTGTTATCAGTATCAGAGATACTGCTAACAATGCAGCTGGAGGTCGAATATACCTTCTTTTTCGTGTGTGTCTCGTAACTCGATCACTAGTACACTCAGCTTACACAATGAAGTCCGGAGTTCGAATCTCCGGTACGGTTGGAAAACGTTAGGGACGTGTTTTCATATGACACCTGCTGCCCCTGTTCACCCATCAGTATAAAATGGTTACCTGGGTGTTAAGTCGACTGGTGTGGGTCGCATCCTGGGACAAAACTGACTAATTTGCCCCAAATGCTCTGCATAACAAGTGGCTTTCTGTATAGTAGCATGTCATTGATGTCAGCAAGGACTGTATACCTTGTACATGTACTTGTAGAAATAAAGGGAATATATTATTATTATTATTATTATTATTATTATTATTATTATTATTATTATGAAAGTGTGAAGATGCCTCAGGTATTAGGGAATGCTAAGACAGACTTCTTCTCTGGGACTTCACTACCGATGGTTCCTTGTTCGATCAATGGTTTCTTCACAGGGATGCAGTCGGAAACAGTATCTACTTGAAATGACTTGATGATTTCACGTGTGAATGTCGCTGATCACTTGCAGAGTGTCACCCTCTGTAGGCGCGAGTGCGCTGTATCGAATACCGGTTATTGTTCCTCATGTTCCAGAATGTAATCACGTAGTTGTTCCTTTTGTCGCGCAGCTGCGAAAATTTTCGCATCTGGATTCCCGTTCTTTAATTTTAACCAATCACAAGCCTTCCCTGAGTCGCTTCAGTGTTTTAAAAACTGAGTTTGGAGAGTTGAAGGAGGAGGTCTTGCTTCTCCAGGAGGAGATTAGGAGGCTGAAGGTCCACCTCAATGGGCCTGGGAGAGAGTGTGAGGTGGTTGGAGATGTGGGGAATGAGGCTTCTAGCAGTGAGGTGCAGTCTGTCTCTCACTGTGAGGAGGCTGTAGGTGGGGAGGTAGCAACGGGTACCAGCAGTGAGGTGCAGCCCAGCACCTGCTACAAGTGGCGAGTTGTTCACAGTAATGGGAGGCGCATCAGAGTAAGGAAAGTTAAGAGTGAAGATCTGAAGGTAGGAAATCGCTTCTCTGTTCTCCAGGATGAATGTACTTCAGTGGCCAGTGAAGGTAAGGGTACTACTGCCCCTGCTAATGAAGGTAAGCGCATTCTTGTGGTTGGTGACTCTCAGGTAAGATATGTTGACCGTGCTTTTTGTAATAGGAATAAGAAGATGAGAGATAGAGTGTGCTTCCCTGGAGCTGGTGTTGGGGACATTGTCAACAGACTGGATAATATCATGTCAGGTAATGGGAACAAGCCCATTATCTGTCTCAGTGCTGGTGGAAATGATATTGGGAAGGGTAGGAGAGAAGAGCTGCTAGATAAGTACAGGTCAGCTATAGATTTCATTAAGTCTAAGGGAGGGATCCCAATCATATGTAGCATCTTGCCTAGAAGGGGAGTAGGAAATGAATGGTTGTCTAGGGCAATTGGTGTAAATTGCTGGCTAGACAGATACTGCAAGGAACTTGCAATCCCATTCATTGACAACTGGAACAACTTTTATGGCAAACATGATATGTATGCAAGGGATGGGGTTCATCTCTCTGGGGCAGGGGTGGTAGCACTTGCAGACTCGATTGAGAAGGCCATTGGTGAAATGCCTATGATTTTAAACTGATGGAAGATAGAGGTATGGGTGTGTGTGGGAAACAAGCAGGTTGCAACACTAGGGTTGGAAACAGTAAATGTATAAAAGGCATTCAGCATGAAGTTATAAATAAAGACAATAGAACAGGTCAGAAAACAAAGGGGGACAGCAGAGGGCAGCAAGGGACTAGCTCCCTTAAGGTTTACTATACTAATAGCAGGAGTGTTAGAAATAAGATAGATGAGCTAAGATTAATTGCAAGTGCAGGAAACATAGATATTATTGCTATAACAGAGACCTGGCTCAATCTGAAAGATAGAGAGATGCCATCTGAATGTCACATACAAGGCTATAAATTATTCCACACTGACAGGGTCAACAGGAAAGGTGGTGGAGTAGCGATGTATGTCAGAGACAATTTAAATTGTTGTGTTAGACAAGATATTAAATTAGAAGCGTCAGCCACTGAATCTGTTTGGTTACAGCTTCTCGAGGGCCGAGAAAAACTAATTTTGGGTGTGATTTACAGGGCCCCAAATCTTGATAGGGAGTGCAGTAAACTTCTATGGGACGAAATTCGTAAGGCATCTACATACGAAAATGTTGTGCTAATGGGAGATTTCAACTATAGACAGATTGACTGGAGCAATTTGACAGGAAATTTAGAGTCGGGTGACTTTCTTGATACGATCCAGGATTGTTTTTTAAAACAGTTTGTGACAGAGCCAACTAGGGGAAATAACCTCCTTGACTTGGTTCTTGCCAGTAGGGAAACACTAATTAATAATCTTGAGGTTAATGATGAGCTTGGGGAGAGTGATCACAAATCACTCAGTTTTAACATATCATGGAATTCCCCTAATAATGGCAATCAAGTCTCCGTCCCTGACTTTCGCTTGGCTGATTTCATAGGACTGAAAAATTACTTAGGTGGGCTGAACTGGAATGACCTGACTAGGGGTCAGGTAGGTGGTGATGGTTGCCGATATGATGCTTTCCAGGGCATAGTTCTAGCTGCTCAGTCAAATTATGTTCCAAATAGGGAAATCAGATCAAACAAAAATGATCCTAAATGGATGAACAATAGATTAAAATATCTGATTGGTCAAAAGAGAGGCATATATAGGCAAATCAAAAGAGGAGAGGGGCAATTAAGAAATCGATATATTCAGTTAAAGAGAGAAATAAAAAAGGGAATTAGAAAAGCAAAAAGAGATTATGAGGTTAAAGTTGCAAGAGAATCGAAGACTAACCCAAAAGGATTCTTTCAGGTATACAGAAGTAAGATCAGGGACAAGATAGGCCCACTCAAAAGTTCCTCGGGTCAGCTCACTGACAGTGATAAGGAAATGTGTAGAATTTTTAACACATACTTCCTCTCAGTTTTTACACAGGAGGATACCAGTGATATTCCAGTAATGATAAATTATGTAGAACAGGACGATAATAAACTGTGCACTATTAGGGTCACAAGTGACATGGTCCTTAGGCAAATAGATAAATTAAAACCTAACAAATCCCCAGGCCCTGATGAACTGTATGCAAGGGTTCTAAAGGAATGTAAAGAGGAGCTTAGCACACCTTTGGCTAATCTTTTCAACATATCACTACAAACTGGCATGGTGCCAGATAAGTGGAAAATGGCAAATGTGATACCTATTTTCAAAACAGGTGACAGGTCCTTAGCTTCGAACTATAGACCAATAAGCCTAACCTCCATAGTGGGAAAATTTATGGAATCAATAATTGCCGAGGCAGTTCGTAGCCACCTTGAAAAGCATAAATTAATCAACGAATCTCAGCATGGTTTTACAAAGGGACGTTCCTGCCTTACGAATTTATTAACTTTTTTCACTAAGGTATTTGAGGAGGTAGATCATGGTAACGAATATGATATTGTGTATATGGACTTCAGTAAGGCTTTTGACAGGGTCCCACATCAGAGACTATTGAGGAAAATTAAAGCACATGGAATAGGAGGAGAAATTTTTTCCTGGATAGAGGCATGGTTGACAAATAGGCAGCAGAGAGTTTGCATAAATGGGGAGAAATCAGAGTGGGGAAGCGTCACGAGCGGTGTTCCACAGGGGTCAGTGTTGGGCCCCCTGCTGTTCACAATCTACATAAACGACATAGATGAGGGCATAAAGAGCGACATCGGCAAGTTTGCCGATGACACCAAAATAGGCCGTCGAATTCATTCTGACGAGGACATTCGAGCACTCCAGGAAGATTTGAATAGACTGATGCAGTGGTCGGAGAAGTGGCAGATGCAGTTTAATATAGACAAATGCAAAGTTCTAAATGTTGGACAGGACAATAACCATGCCACATATAAACTAAATAATGTAGATCTTAATATTACGGATTGCGAAAAAGATTTAGGAGTTCTGGTTAGCAGTAATCTGAAACCAAGACAACAGTGCATAAGTGTTCGCAATAAAGCTAATAGAATCCTTGGCTTCATATCAAGAAGCATAAATAATAGGAGTCCTCAGGTTGTTCTTCAACTCTATACATCCTTGGTTAGGCCTCATTTAGATTATGCTGCACAGTTTTGGTCACCGTATTACAGAATGGATATAAATTCTCTGGAAAATGTACAAAGGAGGATGACAAAGATGATCCCATGTATCAGAAACCTTCCCTATGAGGATAGACTAAGGGCCCTGAAACTGCACTCTCTAGAAAGACGTAGAATTAGGGGGGATATGATTGAGGTTTATAAGTGGAAGACAGGAATAAATAAAGGGGATGTAAATAGTGTGCTGATAATATCTAGCCTAGACAGGACTCGCAGCAATGGTTTTAAGTTGGAAAAATTCAGATTCAGGAGGGATATAGGAAAGTACTGGTTTGGTAATAGAGTTGTGGATGAGTGGAACAAACTCCCAAGTACCGTTATAGAGGCCAGAACGTTGTGTAGCTTTAAAAATAGGTTGGATAAATACATGAGTAGATGTGGGTGGGTGTGAGTTAGACCTGATAGCTTGTGCTAACGGGTCGGTTGCCGTGTTCCTCCCTTGAGTCAATGTGACCTGACCTGACTAGGTTGGGTGCATTGGCTTAAGCCGGTAGGGACTTGGACCTGCCTCGCATGGGCCAGTAGGCCTTCTGCAGTGTTCCTTCGTTCTTATGTTCTTATGTTCTTAATACTTCAGTAAAATAAATATTTATAACAAATTTTCTATTGCATATATGAATTCTATAGTGGTCTGGATCTATACAGAAGGTTTTTATTGTCCTTCCAGATCAATGAGAAATTGTTTTATGGGGAGCCCTCCAGCACCAGGTCAAAATATGACTCAGAACCGGAGGTAGATGACCCAGAATTGCTGGATAGTGGTGATGAATACTTGCCACCAGACGCAGAGGTGTCAAGTGATGATGAGGAGGAAGAAAGGCCAGCCAAAAAGCAGAAATTAGTGAAGAAAAAGAAAGGTATTGCGATCGAGGAGTACCCTGATGAGGAAGATATTTATGAAGATATTGCTCCTCAAGGTCCATCTCAGTGGTATCAGGTTGGCCTCAAAAATGATCCTTCGCCGGCATATAAACATGAAAAGCCTCTTGTAATTAGGTCTCCATATGAGTATTTTCGTATTTTCTGTACTCCAGCCATGGTAGATAACATAGCATATCAAACAAATTTATATGCCAAGCAAAAAAACATAAATAATAATTTTGCAACAGATTCTGAAGAGATCATGAGGTTCATAGGCATCTTGTTGTTCATGGGTATTGTTCCATTACCATCACTCGAAGACTATTGGAAAAGTTCATTTAGGATCACCCAGGTTGCAGAAGTCATGGGGTCTAAGAGGTTTAGGTTACTTAGACATACTATTCATTTCAATGACAACACAGAAAAGGATAATGACAGATTCCACAAAGTAAGGCCTCTTTACACTGCACTAACTAATGCTTGCTTGAAAGTTCCAGCTACACCCAAGCAATCTATTGATGAAGTCATGGTTGGTTTCAAGGGTAAAACTGCTGGGAACCTAAGGCAGTACATCAAAACCAAACCAGATAAGTGGGGTTTCAAACTTTTTTGTTGTGCAAGTGAAGATGAAATCATACATGATATACTCATGTACCAAGGCACTACAACTTTTGACAGCCATCCCATAACGCTTCCACAAGAAGAAACTAAACTTCCAATAAGTACAAAGATTGTTCTGGTACTTGCAGCAACTATGAACAAGACCAACACATCAGCAATCTATGCTGACAATTTCTTTTCAAGTCTACCTTTGGTCAAGCTACTAAGAGATAAGTATAACTGCAGATACACTGGAACAGTACGTGAAAATAGATGTGGTAAGCCAGATCTGATGCCTGTCAAACAAATGGAAAGGAGCACTGTGGACAGGGGCACTTTTAGCTTCAAAAACAATGATGGTGTCCTTGTTGTAAGATGGAAGGACAACAAAGTTGTGACTTTAGTGACAAGTGATGTTGGGGTCAATCCTGTGAGTCTTGTTGAAAGATGCAGGGATGCAGTCGGAAACAGTATCTGCTTGAAATGACTGATGGTTTCTCGTGTGAATGTTGCTGGTCACTTGCAGAGTGTCACCCTCTGCAGGGGCGAGTGCGCTGTATCGAATACCGGTTATTGTTCCTCATGTTCCAGAATGTAATCATGTAGTTGTTGAAGGTTACTCGTGGAAGATGAAACGTGCATACATAAAACTATCCTTACATGTTGTACAAGTCAGTTAAACACAGATAACACTGATGTTTAATTAACACTGATGCTTAACACTGATGCTTAACACTGATGCTTAACACTGATGCTTAACACTGATGCTTAACACTGATGTTTAACACTGATGCTTAACACTGATGCTTAACACTGATGCTTAACACTGATGCTTAACACTGATGCTTAACACTGATGCTTAACACTGATGCTTAACACTGATGCTTAACACTGATGCTTAACACTGATGCTTAACACTGATGCTTAACACTGATGCTTAGCACCTACCACTGTGTAGACACTGGTATGTGTAACTCTTGTTCCATCTGTTACTATTAAAATGTAACACGCCATACTCACCCTGACAACAGAGATGTATTGTTGTGCACAATACGGCTTATTCAGCCTCTTGATAATCGGCTCACTTAGTTTCAACGTGGAGCCTGACAAGGGTATTATGAGTGGTTGCTGGATCAACTCTGTACTCGCCATTGTGAAGGGAATGATAAAAATATGTTTCCATTCACCGTAATAATAGGTGTGGCCACACTACGCCCCTGGGAGGGTAATGTCACCGCTGCTGACAGGACCACGGTACGAGTCCCCGCCCATTCTTCTGTAAATACTTTAACAGTTGTTAATTACGCCTTATCCTAAGTTTCTAGACTATCTTGATTTAATGATCTATATGGCTAAGAGATGGATATGAGAATAGATGTACAATGAAAGATTTTGTATCAGCGAGATGAGATAACAGTCACACGAGGTGATGAACAGTAAAGAAATTCGAATCCCTTTCCATTTTTTAGTTTGTTTAAGTATGTGATACACACACACACACACACACACACACACACACACACACACACACACACACACACACACACACACACACACACACACACACACACACACACACCGTGTACGTTAGGCCCATATTGGAGTATGCGGCACCAGTTTGGAGCCCACACCTACCCAAGCATGTGAAGAAACTAGAGAAAGTGCAAAGGTTTGCAACAAGACTAGTCCCAGAGCTAGAGGTTAAGGAGAGGTGAAATCAACCTGACGACACTGGAGGACAGGAGAGATAGGGGGGACATGATAACGACATACAGAATACTGAGAGGAATTGACAAGGTGGACAAAGACAGAAGGTTCCAGAGATGGGACACAGCAACAAGGAGACACAGTTAGAAGTTGAAGACACAGATGAATCACAGGGATGTTAGGAAGTATTTCTTTAGTCACAGAGTAGGCAGGAAGTGGAATAGTTTGGGAAGCGATGTAGTGGAGGCAGAATCCATACATAGCTTTAAGCAGAGGTATGATAAAGCTCACAGTTCAGAGAGTGACCTAGTAGCGATCAGTGAAGAGGCGGGGCCAGGAGCTTGGACTTGACCCCTGCAACCTCAACTAGCTGAGTACAACTAGGTGAGTACACACACACACACACACACACACACACACAAAAAAAAAAAAAAAAAAAAAAAAAAAATAATAATAATAATAATAATAATGCTGAGAAGCATCAAGCATCTTCAACTATGTGGGACCCAGGTCCTGGACGGCCCGGCAATGTGATACTTCAGCACCACTGCCAGCCGCACGTAATATTCACCTAGTTGAGTTGCATGGTGTCAACGCTCCCAATGTCTAGCTGGAAACTGGGGGTCACTCTCCTGGAGCTACCAGAATTAGAATAAACAGCACTTACTAGCATTTAATAAAATTTACTGAGGTGTTGGAGAGTAAAGCAGTAATGAGAGGTAGCTAGTGTGGACACTTGGTTTCCCACATAGGCACACACACACACACACACACACTCACACACACACACACACACACACACACACTCACACACACACATACACACACACAGTAGAATTGATAGATAGAAGTAGAATTGATGAGTGTTAGAAGTACTATTGGTAAGCTTTAGAATTACTGAGACAAGTTAAATTTTACAACCTAGGTACTTTCTGTATTTTATAAGTAGAATTGATAAGTGTTAGAAGTACTATTGGTTAGCTTTAGAATTACTGGTATTAGTACCGGTATTTATTAGCAGTATGAATACTTAGAAGTGGGGGCACACACATACACACACACACACACACACACACACACACACACACACACACACACACACACACACACACACACACACACACACACACACACACACACACACACACACACACACACACACACACACACACACACACACACACACACAGGAACAAGAACTTGTAAGAGCTGTAGTATACACACACACACACACACTCTCTCTCTCACACACACACACACATACACAGGATTTCACACCCTCCCTCCCTCCCTCTCTCTCTCTCTCTCTCTCCCTCTTTATCTCTCTCTACCTATCTCTCTCTCTACGTATCTCTCTCTCTCTCTACCTGTCTCTCTCACTACCTATCTCTTTCTCCACCTATCTCTCTACCTATCTCTCTCTGCCTATCTCTCTCTTTACCTATCTCTCTCTCACTACCTATCTCTCTCTCTACCTATCTCTCTACCTATCTCTCTCTACCTATCTCTCTCCCGTCTCCCATCTCTCCCCTCTCCCATCTCTCCCCTCTCCCATCTCTCCCCTCTAACATCTCTTCCCTCTAACACCTCCCCCCTCTAACTTCTCTCCCCCTCTAACATCTCTCCCCTCTCATTATCTCTCTGCTCTCCCTTTTCCCACCTCTTTCTTCTCTCTCTCCCCTCCTCTCCTCTCTCTCCCCCTATCCTCTCTCTCCCCTCTCTCTTCCATCTCCCCCTCTCTCCCCCTTCCCCCCTGTCCTCCCCCTCTCTCTCCCCCTCTCTCTCCCCTCTCTTTGCCCTCTCTCTCTCTCTCTCTCTCTCTCTCTCTCTCTCTCTCTCTCTCTCTCTCTCTCTCTCACTCTCTCTCTCTCTCTCTCTCTCTCTCTCTCTCTCTCTCTCTCTCTTGCTCTCTCTCTCTTCCCCCTTTTCCCTTCTCACCCTTCCCCTCTCTCCTTCTACCTTTCCCTTCTCTCTCTTTCCCCCTCTCTCCTTCCACCTTTCCCTTTTCTCTCTTTCCCCCTCTCTCTTTCACTCTCTCTCTCCTTCTACCTTTCCCTTCTCTCTAGGAAAGAAAAGGGAAAAAAGAAAGAAAGAAAGAAAAAGAATGGTGGGGACTGGCAGGAACCAGGGATCAGATGAGAATGGTTCTGGTAGGGAGGAGTGGATGGAGGAGCAGTGGAAAAGGATGGAACAAGAGTGGGAGTGAAAATTAGGAGAGCTTTCTGAAAAAATGGAGAAAGAGCTTTCTGTGAAATTGGAAAAGAGGTTGGAGAAGGAAAAGAAGAATTGGGAGGCACATGTCGAAACTGCAATAGCCAGGATAAGGGTCCTAAAAGATGAGGTAAACAGGCTGAGGCAAGTTACAGGGGCAGTGACCAGAGAAGACACAGCATATGAAGCTGATAGACCAAACAGGAAGGAAGGAGATATGAATTATGCTAAGGTCATAACAGCCTGCCAAGAAGGGCCAAGGAGTGAAAGGGAAGAGCAGCTGGGTGCAGGTAGAGAGGGTGATAGGTCGAATGCAGAGGCACAACCATGCTACCAAGAGCCACTGGCAAAATCAAGGGAGAAAATGACCACATACAGACAGGAACCAGAGTCACAGAGGGAGAGGCAATGGGAGGAGGAAAGGGCAAAATCAGTGTTTATCCATGTGCTTCAGGAGAGAGAGAAAAGGACTCACACTGAAAGACGGCAGGCAGAAAGAAAGGAGATTGAGAAAATCATCACGGAAATAGGTGGAGAAGACATGGACGAGATTGTAAATTTTCAGAGAATAGGGGGGTACTTGAAGGGGAGAAAACGACAGATCAAGCTGATTCTCTGGACAGAAACAGTGTGGAACAGGATCCTCCAAGAGAAACCAAGGTTGAAATACTCGGAGGAGTGCAAGAGGGTGTTCCTAGACAGAGACAGAATACAAACAGAACGACAGCAGCTGAGGGAGAGGACAAAAAACGCAAGGAGCTAAGAAAGGAGACATGGATGGAACCAGCAGAGGTCAATCAGAGCAGAAAGGGCAAGCACACACACAACTATCCTTAGAACGCCACAACCTATCACACCATCCCAACACAAACTACAATCCATACCCACAGCTTCCACCCAACACCCAGCTATAGAATTCCACAGTATGCTACCAAGTCTCCCACCCTCACAGGCCCCCCAAACCACAGTGTTGGAAAGGAAACTGAAGGTATGGTACACAAATGCTGGTAAAATAACAAATAAGTGGGAGGAGTGGCACGAAAGAGTAAAAGAGGCATCACCGGACATCATAGCTCTCACAGAAACCAAGCTTACAGGCATGATAACAGATGCCATCATTCCAACGGGATACCAGATCCTGAGGAAAGACAGAGGGATCAGGGGGGTGGAGGAGTGGCACTGCTGATCAAAAACCGATGGAATTTTGATGAGCTGGAGAGAGGAGACAGAGAAGCAAGTGATTATATAGTGAGAATGCTTCACTCTGGAGGTCCCAAGGTGGTAATTGCAGTGATGTATAACCCACCACAGAACAGCAAGAGGCCAAGGCAAGAGTATGACACACACACACACACACACACACACACCATTCACGACACTGTATGCCCGAAGTGATAGGCCTATCACTTCGGGCATAGGGAGTGTACCACACAGACTAGCCGGCCACGTTGCCAAATACCTTTCAGCGCTTCTGGGCACCATCAGTCAAGCCCACCTCAAACACTCAGGTGATCTTCTCTCCCGAATTTCCAACCTGAATGTTAAAAACAAAAGCATGGCTTCCTTCGATGTCACAGCCCTCTTTACCAACGTTCCTACTGACGCTGCAATCAACATTCTGAGACAGAGGCTCACTGAAAACCACGACCTCCCTTTACCTCTTCTAGATTTCATCAATCTAGTGGATCTTTGTGTTAATTTCAACTTCTTCAAGTATCAGGACAACTGTTACAAATAGTGCTTTGGGATGGCAATGGGCAGCCCGCTCAGTGCTGTGCTTGCCAACCTCTTCATGGAAAACCTAGAGACAGAGAAATTCAGCACCCTCATTCCCAACACCGTTACCTGGCTAAGATACGTTGATGATATATTGGTTTTCTATCCGAGACGTCTCAATATCCAGGCCCTTCTCAACAAGATCAATGCAGTTGAACCATCAATAAAGTTTACACTTGAACTCGAAAACGATGGCAAGCTTCCTTTCCTCGACGTTCTCCTGTGCAGATCTCCCGACAGTGACAAACTTCTTTTTAAAGTGTATAGAAAACCTACCAACAAGGACGATCTTATACACTTTTATTCACACCAAGACACCCGCACTAAGAGAGGAGTCCTCATTGGCTTCTTCTTGAGAGCTCTTCGCATCTTATATATATATATATATATATATATATATATATATATATATATATATATATATATATATATATATATATATATATATATATATATATATATATATATATATATGTCGTGCCGAATATGTAAAACTGGTCAATTAGCAAGAACTCATTTAAAATTAAGTCCTTTCTAAAATTTTCTCTTATACGTTTAAAGATATATTTTTTTCATTAATGTTAATGTAAAAATTTTTAATTTTGCACCAAAAGAATCTTAGAAAACTTACCTAACCTTATTATAACAAGAACAATTTATTTTAGCCTAACCCAACTAAATATATTTTAGATTTGTTTACAATAATTTAATACTAAACAAACACAGTGAAATATATTTTTTTCGTTAGGTTCAGAATGATTTTGGCGAAATTATTGCATACACAAATTTTCACTTGTCCTATATGGCAAGATGAGCGTTGCTATTTAAGCCAAGATCGCAAGTTCTGCCTATTCGGCACGACATATATATATATATATATATATATATATATATATATATATATATATATATATATATATATATATATATATATATATATATATATATATATATATATATATGCAAAATGCAAAACAACACTCTGAAAGAATAGAGAAATTCCAAGCGCTTTCGTGACTACTCACATTATCAAGGAACTATGAAAGTAAAGCATCCAAGGAAGCTATATAAGGGGTCTGGCCAGCACCTCACTATCAGATCCCACAACGGTTAAACACGTGACGCGCGCCGACCCAACTTGGATAGGTCCTTTGCACAACTCACCCCCAAGCTATTCTACCCAAGAAAATTTAAAAATTATTATTTGTCCAGTGTATTATTAAATTCTTCCCAAATTCTATTAATTATAAATGGATCTAATTTATATAAACCAAAGGAAATATTCATATTATTGTCAAAACTGCTTTTTATGAAACAAGATTCAATTATATTCCTGTCGACCATGGACTTGCTTGATACTACTTTCTCAACTTTTTGAAAATCAATTGGATGGTTAAAATCTCTTACATGAATAAATAGAGCATTGGAATCTTGTCCAGTTCTAATGCTATATTTATGTTGTTTTAATCTTAGTTCGAGATTTTTACCAGTTTGACCGTAATAAACTTTATCGCAAATTTTACAAGGAATCTTATAGACACATCCATCAGCATTTTGGGGGGAATTCTTTATCAAAAGTTTTTTTACTGTATCAAGATTTTTGAATACAACTTTAATATTAAAAGTCTTAAGAAGAGAAGGCATATCAACCAAGTTTTCATGGTAAGGGAGAACCAACATATTTTTAGTTGAATAAGGCTGGTTGTCCCTTTTTGGATTGTAAAAAGTATTTCTAGCAACTTTAAAAGATTTATCAATTACATTTCTTGGGTATTTTAAATCATTACCTATTTCATAAATTTTGGATATTTCCTCATCTATGAACTCAGGACTACAAATTCGTAAAGCTCTCAAAAACATTGATGAGAAAACAGACAGTTTGACTCTATCTTGATGCGAGGAATAATAGTGGACATAGGAACAGTTATTTGTAGGTTTTCTGTAAATTTTAAATTTGAATTCATTATTACCCTTAATAATTAAAACATCTAGAAAAGGCAATGAGTTATTTTCTTCAAACTCAACAGTAAAGTTTATAGAATGGGCTAAGCTATTTAATTTTCCAAGGAAATGGTGTATATCTACATTTTTGGGCATAAGACACAAAATATCATCAACATATCTGAACCATTTAGCTCTATTAGGGAGGATTGTGTTAAGCAACCTTGTTTCAAAAAATTCCATGTATAGGTTACTAAGAACAGGTGAAAGAGGATTTCCCATTGCCATACCAAACTTCTGAGTGTAAAACTTATCATTAAATACAAATTTTGCATCAACAATGCAAAGTTTAATAAGTTTAATGATAGTAGGAACTGGCAATGGTAAATCATAGTTAACGAGTTCTTCAGATAAGAAACTTAATAAATCATCAACAGGAACTTTCGTAAACAAGGAAGTAACATCAAAACTAACCATGTTAAAATCATTTAAGTCAGTCAAGGAGCTTAATTTATCAACCAAGTCTATGTTGTTTTTAACATTAAAGTTAGAAATTTTGCCAACAATAGGGCTCAAAATATCAACAAGCCATTTGGATAATTTATATGAAACTGACCCTATGGAGCTAATAATTGGTCTGACTGGATTCCCTGGTTTGTGTGTTTTTATTAGTCCATACATGTAAGGTAAAGATGGATTAGTGGAAGTAAATTGTTTGACTAATTCATCTTTGCCTTTCAGTAGAAGTTTTATTGTTTTATTGAAATTGCTGTTAACGGTTTCTAGGGGATTTTTCCTAAGTTTAGAATAGGTTTCAGTATCATCTAAGAGATTATTCATTTTTTCTTGGTAATCATTTTCTTTCATAATTACTATTGCATTTATTTTGTCTGCTTTAGTAAGGCGCAAATTTTTATTGTTATTAAGTGTATCATAAGACTTAAAGAATCTTTGAGGGCAATTGGGAATGTTTGGTTTTAACATAGAGCTATATACCATTCCTTTACTAATATTAATTTCATCAGAGGATAAATCAGAAAATTTTTCAAAGTTACAAAAGGCTTTTGCAATTTCAACATTATTAAGTTTTTTTGAAGTTGCAAAACTTAGGCCAAAACCTAGAGCAGCAGTTGTATGTTTGTCTAAAATTTCATCTGATAAGTTAATTACAAAATTGTTATTAGCATGCTTTGTCCAATCACTATTTTCAATTAAAATGTCTAATTTTCTTTGTAGTTTGCTCTTGAGTTCATTACAAATTCTTCTGAGTTTATTATAGCAATGATCCAACATACTGTGTTTCCATTCTGATGGAATGGCCTGATTAAAAGAGTATTTTTTGTTTCTCAATATTTTGAATGCTTCCTTCTCCTGTAAGTTATTTCAATATGTTTCTGAAGAATAATTCTGTCTGTTTTCTCATCAATGGGACTTTTTACAAATAACTGAGAGCTGTTTTCTCATCAATGAAGCTTTACGAATTTGTAGTCCTGAGTTAATAGATGAGGAAATATCCAAAATTTATGAAATAGGTAATGATTTAAAATACCCAAGAAATGTAATTGATAAATCTTTTAAAGTTGCTAGAAATACTTTTTACAATCCAAAAAGGGACAACCAGCCTTATTCAACTAAAAATATGTTGGTTCTCCCTTACCATGAAAACTTGGTTGATATGCCTTCTCTTCTTAAGACTTTTAATATTAAAGTTGTATTCAAAAATCTTGATACAGTAAAAAAACTTTTGATAAAGAATTCCCCCCAAAATGCTGATGGATGTGTCTATAAGATTCCTTGTAAAATTTGCGATAAAGTTTATTACGGTCAAACTGGTAAAAATCTCGAACTAAGATTAAAACAACATAAATATAGCATTAGAACTGGACAAGATTCCAATGCTCTATTTATTCATGTAAGAGATTTTAACCATCCAATTGATTTTCAAAAAGTTGAGAAAGTAGTATCAAGCAAGTCCATGGTCGACAGGAATATAATTGAATCTTGTTTCATAAAAAGCAGTTTTGACAATAATATGAATATTTCCTTTGGTTTATATAAATTAGATCCATTTATAATTAATAGAATTTGGGAAGAATTTAATAATACACTGGACAAATAATAATTTTTAAATTTTCTTGGGTAGAATAGTTTGTGGGTGAGTTGTGCAAAGGACCTATCCAAGTTGGGTCGGCGCGCGTCAGGTGTTTAACCGTTGTGGGATCTGATAGTGAGGTGCTGGCCAGACCCCTTATATAGCTTCCTTGGATGCTTTACTTTCATAGTTCCTTGATAATGTGAGTAGTCACGAAAGCGCTTGGAATTTCTCTATTCTTTCAGAGTGGTTGTTTTGCATATTCTGAAATCACCTGTTTACTGTGATCTTATTGCATATATATATATATATATATATATATATATATATATATATATATATATATATATATATATATATATATATATATATATATATAGTTCACCAGTGTTCCTGTTGATCAAGACATTGATCTTCGCAAAGTGATTAATGATGAAACAGAGTTACCTGTTTCTCCCCAGAATTTTGTATGACTTTCGACCTATGTGTTCATTATAACTGTTTTAGATTTGAAGACAAGAAGTATAAACAACTGTTGGGGCTAGCCATGGGCTCACTCCTTAGCGCAGTACTTGCCAATTTATATATGGAGGACCTAGAACCCAGACGGATCCTCAATAACATCCCTAGGTTAGTTACATGGAAGCGGTAAGTTGATGATATTTGTTCATTGTAGCCAATAATCTAGATGTACGTGACATGATCAACACCATCAACACTCTGGAACCTACTATTAAATTTACACTAGAATGGAGAAGAGACCAATTACCATTTTTCGACGTTCTCCTACTTACAGGTGAAAATAGGCTTCCTTTTAAAGTCTACCGTAAACCTACCTACAAGAACGATCTCCTACATTTCTTCTCTCACCATGACACCAAAACTAAAAGAGGCCTCTTTCTGAGAGCTTACAGAATTTTCAGTCCGCAGTTTCTCGAGGAGTAATGTACATACATCACACATTCCTATAGTTCGCTATACATCACCTTACACTTCATATGTGACTGCAGGAGATGTACGACACATATCCTCAACAGAACCAACACTAATCAAGTTGAAGAAAAAACTCCAAGTTCAGTCGTTTTACTGGTCAGTGACGGTGCAAATAACGTCACAAAAATTTCTGAGAGAAAACTAGCTAAAATATCCACCAGCTCTTCAACTACCATTGGAGACCTTTTGCAAAAACCCAAGACTGACTCTGGTACGAGTGCAGGAGTATACACTATACCATGTGGGGAGTGTGACAAAGTGTGTGTCGGGGAAACAGCCAAATCTCTGGATATTAGGTCAGAGAGCACAAAAACGCTTGCACCGTGATGACTGCAAAAACGTATGTGTTCAACATGAGGAAGATGTTGAACACGTCATGAAATTCAGCGAGGCTAGTCATTTAGGAAGATGACTGAAGACGGCGAAAGTGTATTTCCGAATTGCTAATCAGCCGTATATTACCCATTCCGGAGACCGTTGTAACGTGACCACAATTGCTACTGCTACTATTGTTACGACTACTACTACCCACGCAACATTCCACCTGACTCCTGCCACTATATATACTCGTATCTTAGTTATCTGTGTATTAGGACTGAAGAAGCCACTCGTGGAGAACGTTTCCTTTAATAAATGTCATGAGCTGTACATAAGTGCCTTTTTCACACCTTGTCGATATTGCTATACCATTTCTTACTACCCCTCTGAACCGTAGCGTTGAGTCGCTGGAACGGAACCCTACTTCTGGGATCCCTAATTACCCTGATGAGTCTCTTGCCTAGCTCGTTAAGGAACTCAGATATACTCTTTCTCCATATATGAGTGAATAAACGAAAACGTTAAGAGTGAGTTTAGAATTAACTTGATATTACCTACTAAATCTCTACTTGATGCCTAATTTTTTATCAAGTTTTGGAACGCTCCATTATTAAGGTGAATAGCTGCTATGGATATCAAAGTCCACCTTTAGTCATTATCAGAGAAAATGTGAAAGATGGGAGGTAGACTCCATCAAATAACCTATCCTGGAAAACAAACTTGTTCCACTATTACGTAACCTCCGTGTACAGCGGTAGAAGGGACACTGTGTGAGCTTCAATAGGTGAAACATGCTTATGTCAGGTCAAAGAGATGCCAGTCTAGTGCAAAATTTTCCTACCTGCTTCGGTAATAATCAATGGACTATATTGTAAAACACCCTTGCTTGAAATTGTACGCAGATGATTCAGTTAAGATCGATTATGAATAACTCATCACTCAAGTTGTGAAAGACAAGACTGGGGGAGAACTAATTTATTTCTCTTCCCAAAACAAAACTGCTGGGGCCAATGACATGGGTGGCTTCCCAGCTCAGCGGATGACTGCAAACATTAACAAGGTTAAAGACTGCATTGTATTCCTGTGCCATCCTAATCAAATGTTGATGTTGGGCTAATCTAGCTTCAAGCGATTTGCCTAACTGTACAAAATAGGAGAAATTAAGTGCAGGGTACCTAATAAACACTTGCTACTTTGATGTTTACAAGGACGGCGCACTTTTAATAAGCCTTATTTGCACTGTTCCGATATTCTCCAAGACTATTTATATTAACGTTCTGAACGTATCTATTATGGTAAGTTTTCATTGTAGGAAAAACCAGCGCAGTTTTTCCTTGGAAGTGTTTCCTTATAATATGTTATTAGCTGCTATTAATGCCTTCTCAGTGAAAGTCTTGAGATAGATAAAATTTCAGGAAATGTTACATATCTTACCTGTGTCATGATCTAAATGTTCTGGGCTGCAAATACGTCAAGCTCTTAGAAACATTGTGAGGAAAACAACTCCACAGTATACACAGCATGTAATAATGTTGGTAGAATTACCAACAATATGTAAAGTAAAAGGACACTAGTGCAACTAATGTGACATTTTATTATGGCAACGTTTCGCTCTCCAGGAGCTTTGTCAAGCTGGCTTGACAAAGTTCCTGGAGAGCGAAACGTTGCCACAATAAAATGTCACCTTAGTTGCACTTGTGTCCTTTTACTTTACAGTATACACAGTATACAGAAGCTTATGACGACGTTTCAGTCCGACTTGGACTATTTACAAGTCACACTAACTGTTAATGTGACATAAATGGCACAAGTCGGACTGAAACGTCGTAGTAAGCCTTTTTTTAATGTGCGGGTTATTTGTGTATAAATCCTTTTAACTTTCATTTCATGACTGGAGAAAGATTAAATGCACGACACATTAAATGATGTCCTAATCACTCTAAATTTAAATCTGCTGTCGACAAGATGAACAAGAACATCCGAGAATGGTAGTATATTATCACTCAGCTCCTCTCTCTCTCTCTCTCTCTCTCTCTCTCTCTCTCTCTCTCTCTCTCTCTCTCTCTACACCTGGTGGAGAATCCTTACTCTTAAGTAGTCTGTATTGGTATGTATAAAATATTGTACACTTGCTGTCCGCGACTAGTTTAGAGACAGACTACGACTAAGCAGCCTCTGGTGAATTATCATTCTGCTCAACTGTTACTATTGTGTAGAATATTGTGGTGGCCAGAGAGATGCCAACTGAGATTCTAGTAGGAGGGAGGAGGTACGACTGACTGTATCCCATCAAACAGATGCGCTGACCCAAGTTCACAGTAATGTGTTGGTTCATCAGTTTCTAAGCCCCAGTGACTGCGCAGTATGCAGTGATTACCTAACAGCTGCCACTGGAAATAGCTCCGGCATTGATTGTATTGCTCGTACCTGATTTTGTTGGGTGTGTGAGTCCCAAACTACGAGACATTCATAACGTTAACACAGGTATATACCTTGGTAATATATACCGACAAATTGATTTAGAAAAACGCGTGAGCAAATACTAGGATAAATCTTGGTCATTTATACCGACAAACTGGTTTAGAAAAACGCGTGA
Source organism: Cherax quadricarinatus (assembly GCF_038502225.1). Taxonomy (NCBI): domain Eukaryota; kingdom Metazoa; phylum Arthropoda; class Malacostraca; order Decapoda; family Parastacidae; genus Cherax; species Cherax quadricarinatus. The sequence continues at coordinate 76,553 of NW_027195870.1, read as the reverse complement.
GCCGATACTAGGACATAAATATGCCTAGTATTGGCTCCTAGTATCTTTCTAAACTATAACGTCAACACATTTTCAGTCAGTAATTACGCGTGTGAACGTTGATCACATCACATAGCTATACATTTATAGCTTGTGAAAAATTGCTCTCGAAAAATATACTAGAGGCTATAGGCATATAGAATGATGGTAACTCCAGAGTACTCGCACATGGTAGGCAGAGTACTCCGGGGTACTCGTTACTGAGTACTGAGTTACTGAGGGTCATAACAAGGCGCGATGTGAAGACCAAACCGCACAATACCGTGTATAGAATGATATACAGATAACTCGCACATAGAAGAGAGGAGCTTACGACGACGTTTCGATCCGACCGAAACATTGTCGTAAGCTCTTGTCTCCTATGTGCGGGTTATTTGTGTAAGATGCAATATCTTACGGTACATCTTACAAAATCTCTGAAAGTGACATCAGTTACTTACTGAATATTTCACTTGTACCAGAGAGGTTCTGTGAAACGAGCGCATTGCAGTTTTAATTACTCTGCTCGATAGGTGTGCACAGCCAGGCTCACTTTTTTCCCGTCGATCACGGACTACCTCCAGCCAGGAAGTCTTCTTCCTCCGAGTTTAAATTTTGATACTGAGTCTGCTAGTGTCTTACTCTCCTCACTCCGCAGCAAGAAACATCGCTCACTAGCGTGGCCCACCTTAATACAATGTGATCGCTTTCTATTTTGCCGAATCTGATAATATAGCATATATTAAAATCAGTTTGCACCCTTTCACTGGTTGCTTGCTTGCAGGCGTCTCGACGACCCTAGAAGTCGTAGGTACATATGTCCCCTAGGAAGTATTATTTTAAAAGGTTAACCAGCTGGGCTGTGGTTCGTACGTTGGACAGCGTGCGGCTAGCAGTAACAGCCTCTTTGATCAGGCCCTGGTCCACCATGAAGCCTGGTCACAGACCGGGCCGCAGGGGCGTTGACCCCCGGAACTCTTTCCAGGTATGCTCCAGGATCTTACCCAATTGTGCCTAGGCTGAACAAGAGTTTTTTTTTTTTGTGTGTGTGTGTGTATTATTCGTCTCTTTCATGGCTGCCGTGTACTTTCTCATTTGCAAAATCAAGGGCAAAAACCACGTCCAGCATCGGGACCTTATTAAATGTTCTCAGGATAACAGAGAACTGAAATTCTGAGTATGATTTTGTGTTCAGTTAGCCATTGATCTGTCTGATGATTTATGACCCAAACAAATTATTTTATGAATGGAACTTGAAGTACTGCAGTCATCTGCATAATTCTCTATGAAACTCTAACCCCACTTGACTGAAGAAACTCTCAATACCACCCTTTCCTAGACCAAGATTTGTAGACCTGTATCAAGAATTAAAAGTATCCACTATCTTCTGCCTTAAATATACTATGGAGAAGGAGCCATAACGCACAATTAATCCCACATTCATTAAACATACAGAACCAATCAGGTAGTAACAGCAGGTGTACAGCCTAGGACAGCATGAGATGAGAGTCTGTCACTCCTTCCTTCCGCTGTTACCCTTCTATTATAATGGTCTTGGATCCACTAGAATATATGGATGAACATTAAAATGGTATGAAATACCGACAGATTGTTAGGTAAGACACATATGCAACAGTTAGGTATCTTTATTTCGAAACGTTTCGCCTACACAGTAGGCTTCTTCAGTCGAGTACAGAAAGGTTGATAGAAGCAGAAGATACTTGAAGACGATGTAATCAGTCCATCACCCTTAAAGTTTTGAGGTGGTCAGTCCCTCAGTCTGGAGAAGAGCATTGTTCCGTTGTCAAACAATATGAAGGCATTCTGTCACTTCTACTTCATATTGTTTCAGACAACACAACAATGCTCTTCTCCAGACTGAGGGACTGACCACCTCAAAACTTTAAGGGTGATGGACTGATTACATCGTCTTCAAGTATCTTCTGCTTCTATCAACCTTTCTGTACTCGACTGAAGAAGCCTACTGTGTAGGCGAAACGTTTCGAAATAAAGATACCTAACTGTTGCATATGTGTCTTACCTAACAACAGAATATATGGAAATTGCAGATACTTGTGCAGTATCTGGGTGTTTTTATTCCGAAGATGTTTCGCCAACCAGAGGCTTCATCATTTCAATACAGAGGATATTAATATTGAAAAGCATATGAGGCAATTAGCCCGTCAGACTTGGTGTTAAATCTGGAAACAGAAGAACATCAAAATGGTATACAATACCGACAGGTTGGTAGGTAAGACACATATGCAACAGTTAGACAACTTTATTCCGAAACGTTTCGCCTACACAGTAGGCTTCTTCAGTCGAATACAGAAAGTAGGCAGGAACAGTAGAGATGTGAAGACGATGTAATCAGTCCATCACCCTTGTAGTCGTAGAATTTGAGGCTGTCAGTCCCTCGGCCTGGAGAAGTTCAGTTCCATAGTCAGGAACTATCTGAAGATCAAGCGACAGTGCGGAGACTTAAATACTGTCGGAAGGAGAGGTGCAGAGTAGTAGTACTAGTAGTAGTAGTGAGAATGTAGCCACTGAGAGGTCATGTCCCTCTCAGATCCAACACTTCTCACTTGAAAAGCTTGTCCAAGGTGTTTTCTGTACCAAGATGCAACGTGTTGCAGTGTCTGACAAGATGAACATCAAAATGGTATACAATACCGACAGGTTGTTAGGTAAGACACATATGCAACAGTTAGACAACTTTATTCCGAAACGTTTCGCCTACACAGTAGGCTTCTTCAGTCGAATACAGAAAGTAGGCAGGAACAGTAGAGATGTGAAGACGATGTAATCAGTCCATCACCCTTGTAGTCGTAGAATTTGAGGCTGTCAGTCCCTCGGCCTGGAGAAGTTCAGTTCCATAGTCAGGAACTATCTGAAGATCAAGCGACAGTGCGGAGACTTAAATACTGTCGGAAGGAGAGGTGCAGAGTAGTAGTACTAGTAGTAGTAGTGAGAATGTAGCCACTGAGAGGTCATGTCCCTCTCAGATCCAACACTTCTCACTTGAAAAGCTTGTCCAAGGTGTTTTCTGTACCAAGATGCAACGTGTTGCAGTGTCTGACAAGATGAACATCAAAATGGTATACAATACCGACAGGTTGTTAGGTAAGACTCATATGCAACAGTTAGACAACTTTATTCCGAAACGTTTCGCCTACACAGTAGGCTTCTTCAGTCGAATACAGAAAGTAGGCAGGAACAGTAGAGATGTGAAGACGATGTAATCAGTCCATCACCCTTGTAGTCGTAGAATTTGAGGTTGTCAGTCCCTCGGCCTGGAGAAGTTCAGTTCCATAGTCAGGAACTATCTGAAGATCAAGCGACAGTGCGGAGACTAACTGTTGCATATGTGTCTTACCTAACAACCTATCGGTATTGTATACCATTTTGATGCCTTAATCTTGAAGAATCTGAAGCACTGGCAAGAAGATGGATGCTTAGAGGTAAATAGGGGTTACAGGAGGTTCAGTAGTTGAAAGTTGCATAACTGGTTGTGATGAATGGTTTGAAAAACCGACAAGTTGAAGATTGAGACACTTATGCAGCATATGGGAATCTTTATTCAGGAAACGTTTCGCCACACAGTGGCTTCATCAGTCCAATACAAAGAGGAAGGCGTAAGGAGAGGAGGAGTATGAGGTAATCAGTCGACTCCAGGCTGAGGGACTGATTACCTCATACTCCTCCTCTCCTTACGCCTTCCTCTTTGTATTGGACTGATGAAGCCACTGTGTGGCGAAACGTTTCCTGAATAAAGATTCCCATATGCTGCATAAGTCTTTCATAACTGGTTGTTGGTCATGTCCAGGAACTGTGGCAGTGGTTAGTAAACAGGATACAGAAGATATGGTGTTGTTGTGTCAGAGAATTATTGTATAACATCTGTTAAAATGCAAAATATACAGAGAAGTGAATAAATAAAAGGACACAGATGCAACTAATGTGACATTTTACTGAGGCAACGTTTCGCTCTCCAGGAGCTTTATCAACCAATATTTATCTTATGTAAATAAAGCATTAAATGCACTTTATAACATTTATTGGGAAGGCAATTTGTTCACCAGATAGAGGCTAGGAGTGGGGTGATAGAGGCTAGGAGTGGGGTGATAGAGGCTAGGAGTGGGGTGATAGAGGCTAGGAGTGGGGTGATAGAGGCTAGGAGTGGGGTGATAGAGGCTAGGAGTGGGGTGATAGAGGCTAGGAGTGGGGTGATATAGGCTAGGAGTGGGGTGATATAGGCTAGGAGTTGGGTGATAGAGGCTAGGAGAGGGGTGATATAGGCTAGGAGTGGGGTGATAGAGGCTAGGAGTGGGGTGATATAGGCTAGGAGTGGGGTGATAGAGGCTAGGAGTGGGGTGATAGAGGCTAGGAGTGGGGTGATATAGGCTAGGAGTAGGGTGATATAGGCTAGGAGTGGGGTGATAGAGGCTAGGAGTGGGGTGATAGAGGCTAGGAGTGGGGTGATAGAGGCTAGGAATGGGGTGATAGAGGCTAGGAGTGGGGTGATAGAGGCTAGGAGTGGGGTGATATAGGCTAGGAGTGGGGTGATATAGGCTAGGAGTGGGGTGATAGAGGCTAGGAGTGGGGTGATATAGGCTAGGAGTGGGGTGATATAGGCTTGGAGTGGGGTGATAGAGGCTAGGAGTGGGGTGATAGAGGCTAGGAGTGGGGTGATATAGGCTAGGAGTGGGGTGATATAGGCTAGGAGTGGGGTGATAGAGGCTAGGAGTGGGGTGATAGAGGCTAGGAGTGGGGTGATAGAGGCTAGGAGTAGGGTGATAGAGGCTAGGAGTGGGGTGATATAGGCTAGGAGTGGGGTGATATAGGCTAGGAGTGGGGTGATAGAGGCTAGGAGTGGGGTGATATAGGCTAGGAGTGGGGTGATATAGGCTAGGAGTGGGGTGATATAGGCTAGGAGTGGGGTGATATAGGCTAGGAGTGGGGTGATATAGGCTAGGAGTAGGGTGATAGAGGCTAGGAGTGGGGTGATAGAGGCTAGGAGTGGGGTGATAGAGGCTAGGAGTGGGGTGATAGAGGCTAGGAGTGGGGTGATAGAGGCAAGGAGTGGGGTGATAGAGGCTAGGAGTGGGGTGATAGAGGCTAGGAGTGGGGTGATAGAGGCTAAGCGTGGGGTGATAGAGGCTAGGAGTGGGGGTGATAGAGGCTAGGAGTGGGGTGATAGAGGCAAGGAGTGGGGTGATAGAGGCTAGGAGTGGGGTGATAGAGGCTAGGAGTGGGGTGATAGAGGCTAGGAGTGGGGTGATAGAGGCTAGGAGTGGGGTGATAGAGGCTAGGAGTGGGGTGATAGAGGCTAGGAGTGGGGTGATAGAGGCTAAGCGTGGGGTGATAGAGGCTAGGAGTGGGGTGATAGAGGCTAGGAGTGGGGTGATAGAGGCAAGGAGTGGGGTGATAGAGGCTAGGAGTGGGGTGATAGAGGCTAGGAGTGGGGTGACAGAGGCTAGGAGTGGGGTGATAGAGGCTAGGAGTGGGGTGATAGAGGCTAGGAGTAGGGTGATAGAGGCTAGGAGTGGGGTGATAGAGGCTAGGAGTGGGGTGATAGAGGCTGGGAGTGGGGTGATAGAGGCTAGGAGTAGGGTGATAGAGGCTAGGAGTGGGGTGATAGAGGCTAGGAGTGGGGTGATAGAGGCTAGGAGTGGGGTGATAGAGGCTAGGAGTGGCGTGATAGAGGCTATGAGTAGAGTGATAGAGGCTAGGAGTGGGGTGATAGAGGCTAGGAGTGGGGTGATAGAGGCTAGGAGTAGGGCGATAGAGGCTAGGAGTAGGGTGATAGAAGCTAGGAGTGGGGTGATAGAGGCTAGGAGTAGGGTGATAGAGGCTAGGAGTGGGGTGATAGAGGCTAGGAGAAGGGTGATAGAGGCTAGGAGTAGGGTGATAGAGGCTAGGAGTGGGGGTGATAGAGGCTAGGAGTGGGGTGATAGAGGCTAGGAGTAGGGTGATAGAGGCTAGGAGTGGGGTGACAGAGGCTAGGAGTGGGGTGATAGAGGCTAGGAGTGGGGAGATAGAGGCTAGGAGTGGGGTGATAGAGGCTAGGAGTAGGGTGATAGAGGCTAGGAGTGGGGTGATAGAGGCTAGGAGTGGGGTGATAGAGGATAGGAGTAGGGTGATAGAGGCTAGGAGTAGGGTGATAGAGGCTAGGAGTGGGGTGATAGAGGCTAGGAGTAGGGTGATAGAGGCTAGGAGTGGGGTGATAGAGGCTAGGAGTGGGGTGATAGAGGCTAGGAGTAGGGGGATAGAGGCTAGGAGTGGGGTGATAGAGGCTAGGAGTGGGGTGATAGAGGCTAGGAGTGGGGTGATAGAGGCTAGGAGTAGGGTGATAGAGGCTAGGAGTGGGGTGATGGAGGCTAGGAGTGGGGCGCTAGAGGCTAGGAGTGGGGTGATAGAGGCTAGGAGTGGGGTGATAGAGGCTAGGAGTGGGGTGATAGAGGCTAGGAGTGGGGTGACAGAGGCTAGGAGTGGGGTGATAGAGGCTAGGAGTGGGGTGATAGAGGCTAGGAGTAGGGTGATAGAGGCTAGGAGTGGGGTGATAGAGGCTAGGAGTGGGGTGATAGAGGCTGGGAGTGGGGTGATAGAGGCTAGGAGTAGGGTGGTAGAGGCTAGGAGTGGGGTGATAGAGGCTAGGAGTGGGGTGATAGAGGCTAGGAGTGGGGTGATAGAGGCTAGGAGTGGCGTGATAGAGGCTAGGAGTAGGGTGATAGAGGCTAGGAGTGGGGTGATGGAAGCTAGGAGTGGGGTGATAGAGGCTAGGAGTAGGGCGATAGAGGCTAGGAGTAGGGTGATAGAGGCTAGGAGTGGGGTGATAGAGGCTAGGAGTAGGGTGATAGAGGCTAGGAGTGGGGTGATAGAGGCTAGGAGTGGGGTGATAGAGGCTAGGAGTAGGGTGATAGAGGCTAGGAGTGGGGGTGATAGAGGCTAGGAGTGGGGTGATAGAGGCTAGGAGTAGGGTGATAGAGGCTAGGAGTGGGGTGATAGAGGCTAGGAGTGGGGTGATAGAGGCTAGGAGTGGGGAGATAGAGGCTAGGAGTGGGGTGATAGAGGCTAGGAGTAGGGTGATAGAGGCTAGGAGTGGGGTGATAGAGGCTAGGAGTGGGGTGATAGAGGATAGGAGTCGGGTGATAGAGGCTAGGAGTTGGGTGATAGAGGCTAGGAGTGGGGTGATAGAGGCTAGGAGTAGGGTGATAGAGGCTAGGAGTAGGGGGATAGAGGCTAGGAGTGGGGTGATAGAGGCTAGGAGTAGGGGGATAGAGGCTAGGAGTGGGGTGATAGAGGCTAGGAGTGGGGTGATAGAGGCTAGGAGTGGGGTGATAGAGGCTAGGAGTAGGGTGATAGAGGCTAGGAGTGGGGTGATAGAGGCTAGGAGTGGGGTGATAGAGGCTAGGAGTAGGGGGATAGAGGCTAGGAGTGGGGTGATAGAGGCTAGGAGTGGGGTGATAGAGGCTAGGAGTGGGGTGATAGAGGCTAGGAGTAGGGTGATAGAGGCTAGGAGTGGGGTGATAGAGGCTAGGAGTGGGGTGATAGAGGCTAGGAGTGGGGTGATAGAGGCTAGGAGTGGGGTGATAGAGGCTAGGAGTAGGGTGATAGAGACTAGGAGTGGGGTGATAGAGGCTAGGAGTGGGGTGATAGAGGCTAGGAGTGGGGTGATAGAGGCTAGGAGTGGGGTGATAGAGGCTAGGAGTGGGGTGATAGAGGCTAGGAGTGGGGTGATAGAGGCTAGGAGTGGGATGATAGAGGCTAAGAGTGGGGTGATAGAGGCTAGGAGTGGGGTGATAGAGGCTAGGAGTGGGGTGATAGAGGCTAGGAGTGGGGTGATAGAGACTAGGAGTGGGGTGATAGAGGCTAGGAGTGGGGTGATAGAGGCTAGGAGTGGGGTGATAGAGGCTAGGAGTGGGGTGATAGAGGCTAGGAGCAGGGTGATAGAGGCTAGGAGTGGGGTGATAGAGGCTAGGAGTGGGGTGATAGAGGCTAGGAGTGGGGTGATAGAGGCTAGGAGTAGGGTGATAGAGGCTAGGAGTGGGGTGATAGAGGCTAGGAGTGGGGTGATAGAGGCTAGGAGCAGGGTGATAGAGGCTAGGAGTGGGGTGATAGAGGCTAGGAGTGGGGTGATAGAGGCTAAGAGTGGGGTGATAGAGGCTAGGAGTGGGGTGATAGAGGCTAGGAGTGGGGTGATAGAGGCAAGGAGTGGGGTGATAGAGGCTAGGAGTGGGGTGATAGAGGCTAGGAGTGGGGTGACAGAGGCTAGGAGTGGGGTGATAGAGGCTAGGAGTGGGGTGATAGAGGCTAGGAGTAGGGTGATAGAGGCTAGGAGTGGGGTGATAGAGGCTAGGAGTGGGGTGATAGAGGCTGGGAGTGGGGTGATAGAGGCTAGGAGTAGGGTGATAGAGGCTAGGAGTGGGGTGATAGAGGCTAGGAGTGGGGTGATAGAGGCTAGGAGTGGGGTGATAGAGGCTAGGAGTGGCGTGATAGAGGATAGGAGTAGGGTGATAGAGGCTAGGAGTGGGGTGATAGAGGCTAGGAGTGGGGTGATAGAGGCTAGGAGTAGGGCGATAGAGGCTAGGAGTAGGGTGATAGAGGCTAGGAGTGGGGTGATAGAGGCTAGGAGTAGGGTGATAGAGGCTAGGAGTGGGGTGATAGAGGCTAGGAGTGGGGTGATAGAGGCTAGGAGTAGGGTGATAGAGGCTAGGAGTGGGGGTGATAGAGGCTAGGAGTGGGGTGATAGAGGCTAGGAGTAGGGTGATAGAGGCTAGGAGTGGGGTGATAGAGGCTAGGAGTGGGGTGATAGAGGCTAGGAGTGGGGTGAAAGAGGCTAGGAGTGGGGTGATAGAGGCTAGGAGTAGGGTGATAGAGGCTAGGAGTGGGGTGATAGAGGCTAGGAGTGGGGTGATAGAGGCTAGGAGTGGGGTGATAGAGGCTAGGAGTTGGGTGATAGAGGCTAGGAGTGGGGTGATAGAGGCTAGGAGTGGGGTGATAGAGGCTAGGAGTTGGGGGATAGAGGCTAGGAGTGGGGTGATAGAGGCTAGGAGTGGGGTGATAGAGGCTAGGAGTGGGGTGATATAGGCTAGGAGTCGGGTGATAGAGGCTAGGAGTGGGGTGACAGAGGCTAGGAGTGGGGTGATAGAGGCTAGCAGTGGGGTGATAGAGGCTAGGAGTGGGGTGATAGAGGCTAGGAGTAGGGTGATAGAGACTAGGAGTGGGGTGATAGAGGCTAGGAGTGGGGTGATAGAGGCTAGGAGTAGGGTGATAGAGGCTAGGAGTGGGGTGATAGAGGCTAGGAGTGGGGTGATAGAGGCTAGGAGTGGGGTGATAGAGGCTAGGAGTGGGGTGATAGAGGCTAAGAGTGGGGTGATAGAGGCTAGGAGTGGGGTGATAGAGGCTAGGAGTGGGGTGATAGAGGCTAGGAGTGGGGTGATAGAGACTAGGAGTGGGGTGATAGAGGCTAGGAGAGGGGTGATAGAGGCTAGGAGTGGGGTGATAGAGGCTAGGAGTGGGGTGATAGAGGCTAGGAGCAGGGTGATAGAGGCTAGGAGTGGGGTGATAGAGGCTAGGAGTGGGGTGATAGAGGCTAGGAGTGGGGTGATAGAGGCTAGGAGTAGGGTGATAGAGGCTAAGAGTAGGGTGATAGAGGCTAGGAGTGGGGTGATAGAGGCTAGGAGTAGGGTGATAGAGGCTAGGATTGGGGTGATAGAGGCTAGGAGTGGGGTGATAGAGGCTAGGAGTAGGGTGATAGAGGCTAGGAGTGGGGTGATAGAGGCTAGGAGTGGGGTGATAGAGGCTAGGAGTAGGGTGATAGAGGCTAGGAGTGGGGTGATAGAGGCTAGGAGTGGGGTGATAGAGGCTAGGAGTGGGGTGATAGAGGCTAGGAGTGGGGTGATAGAGGCTAGGAGTAGGGTGATAGAGGCTAGGAGTGGGGTGATAGAGGCTAGGAGTGTGGTGATAGAGGCTAGGAGTAGGGTGATAGAGGCTAGGAGTGGTGTGATAGAGGCTAGGAGTGGGGTGATAGAGGCTAGGAGTGGGGTGATAGAGGCTAGGAGTGGGGTGATAGAGGCTAGGAGTGGGGTGATAGAGGCTAGGAGTGGGGTGATAGAGGCTAGGAGTGGGGTGATAGAGGCTAGGAGTGGGTGATAGAGGCTAAGAGTGGGGTGATAGAGGCTAGGAGTGGGGTGATAGAGGCTAGGAGTGGGGTGATAGAGGCTAGGAGTGGGGTGATAGAGGCTAGGAGTGGGGTGATAGAGGCTAGGAGTGGGGTGATAGAGGCTAGGAGTGGGGTGATAGAGGGTAGGACCTTGGGTAGCTTTAAGAAGAGACTGGACAAATATATGAGTGGGAGGGGCTGGGTTTGATTGGTGTCATTGGGTACGGGAGTTATTTCTAGGGAAGCTTTAGGTAGTAGTCGTTTTGATAAGGACCTGCCTCGCATGGGCCAGTAGGCCTTCTGCAGTGTTCCTCCATTCTTATGTTCTTATGTTCTTATAAATATACACAATCATATAATATTTTATTATATAGTGAGGTAGATTAAAAACTGACCAGTGTTCCACCATCTGTTTTACTGAGACACATCCAGGTGGGATCAACAAAGCTTCAACACATATTATGTATAAAGTAAAAGGACACAAGTGCAACTAATGTGACATTTTATTGTGGCAACGTTTCGCTCTCCAGGAGCTTTATCAAGCCATTACAAACAATACATGGACACAGAGGGTATATAAAGGCTCAGAGTGAGGTGAATACTAGTGAGGTACCATTTCGATGTTCACTAGTGGTAGTAGTAGTAGTAGTAGTAGTAGTAGTGGTAGTGACAAAAGTAATACAATATGGTAGAGCAATTAATTCGTACATGAGTAAAAGGATATAAAAGCTATTACTTGGGTAACATAAAAATAGGTTGGACAAATATAAACTGGAATGAGGCAGCTTGTTTCAGTGTTCACTCTCTGTGCTTTGTGTAGTATAACAGGAGAGACTATGTGATGGCAGGGTTTACTGTTTTCAGGAGGATTCTTGCTAAGACTTCGGAGATGGTAAAGCTGCCGTTGTTTTGTTTAATTGTATTCGAAACAGCGATCAGTGCTGATTCGAGCCACTTGCGTCTGCGGAAATTAGTTTCTTTGATCACTAATTGGGCGTCTCTGAATTTCATGAGATGATTGGAGGAATTTCGGTGTTGTACACAGGCGTTGTTCAGGTTATCGTTCCTACATGCGTAAATGTGTTCATTGAGGCGGGTGTCGAGGTTTCTGGCTGTTTCACCTACGTAAATCTTGTCACAGCCTCCACAGCCTCCTGTGGAGGCTGTGACAAGATTTACGTAGGTGAAACAGCCAGAAACCTCGACACCCGCCTCAATGAACACATTTACGCATGTAGGAACGATAACCTGAACAACGCCTGTGTACAACACCGAAATTCCTCCAATCATCTCATGAAATTCAGAGACGCCCAATTAGTGATCAAAGAAACTAATTTCCGCAGACGCAAGTGCCTCGAATCAGCACTGATCGCTGTTTCGAATACAATTAAACAAAACAACGGCAGCTTTACCATCTCCGAAGTCTTAGCAAGAATCCTCCTGAAAACAGTAAATGTTGAGATTTTTGGCCTTACCTGCTGTGTTTATTATAACTATATATAATGAACACTTAGCTGATAAATGACAGCAAATCGTCTACACAGCCGCCCCTGCAGACGAGGTCTAGAAGCTGTCGAAACCATCACAACAGTGGGCTGTCAAGAGATACAATTTGTAAGTATAAATTACCCCTAGGGGGTGTTATGTCAGCATATTTCATTCGATGATGGCTGACGAAATACTTACTTGTTTGGACTCAAAAGTCCACACCTTACTGCCGATTATAGGTTGATTACAAACTCCTTGTGACTCAAGAATTGCGCAATCCCCCGATCTACAAGAAATTCGTAACATACCTTGCTCTTTGTAACGTGAGCTATGGTGTTCTCAACACCTTCGACAGGTATCGGTGACTTGATAGAAGCTGAAGTGTCCTTGGATGTCCACGTCTTCCATTGTCTAGGAAACGCACACTGGTACACTATGTTCCACAAGATTTGTCTTTATTGTTCACAATGTATCACAAGAGAAGCTGATCACACTTTTCTTATGTTTATCGTGTTTTGTGAGACACTTTGTCCACACTAACGCACAGATCAGTGTTCTTTGCTAGTTATCCTGGCATCAGTGTCACTCTCACTAGAGTCAAAGATAGTCTGCCAGACGCCACAGCGCTCCATGCCGTCACTGCCCCCAGCACAAAAAAAAAAAACGCTGACCTAGTACCTTGCATCCTTGTCACCTCCTCGATGAAGCAAAGCAAAATGTTTGTTTCTTGCTGTCTTAATCATAGACAACAATGTACACTATCTTTACTATGGTAATAAAGTGGGAGCAGGATTTTCCTTAATTGTCCTGCTAAGTAAGAGATGTACTGTCTCTTATAAAAATACACATTGCAACACCGCTGCAAGGAGCAGAGGTCATTTGACTACGTGGCATAGCATCTGTGATCAATTACTCACTCTAGCAGTAAACAAGACGCTCGCCCCTTCTGAATGGCCCCTCAGGGCTGAAAGGGCTGAAGGGGGCTGAAGGGGGCTGATACCCCCCTCCTGGAGAAAATTTCTCCACACTGGGGGGCGGCGGAGGTTCGCTGCAGGTGAACTATTCATCACTTAACATTAATTTGATTTTCTCACTCGCCACCACTGCTGCTTGTCTTTTCTGAACAGCTTTAGTCTGTGTGGTTTCTGGAGAATCACTAATTTTGTTTTCAACACTGTGTAATTCTAACGGCACTAGTTTATTTATTGTCCGCTTATTCACTACACCTTTGCTCAAAACATCAACTGTCCTGATGATTCCATTTGCATCAGGATATATGGTCACAATTTTTCCAAGTGGCCATTGGGACCTCGGACCATCATTGTCGATAATCACTATGTCACCAGGTCTTAAGGACTTATGATTTTCAGGAACACCAGCTCCATAGAAGTGTTCTCTCAATGAGGTGAGATAGTCTTCTCGCCAAATTTTCTCCCAACGTTCAATCACTTTATTAAGGTGTTTGAATTTACGTCTGAGTTGCTCAGGTTCGAAATAAGTAGGATCCTCTATGATTTCTTTATCATTCATGGGAGGAACAGGTTCGAGCCTTCTGCCATGGAGTAAATGAGATGGACTTAACACTTCTAAATTGTCCAGATCATCGGTAACATAAGTTAGAGGTCTGTTGTTGACTCTATTTTCTATTTCAGTCACAACTGTACGGAATTCTTCTAAGTCTATTCTCTGACGATGAAGAGTCTTCCTTAAACAACGTTTTACAATGCCGATCATTCTTTCATAAAATCCGCCGTGCCATGGAGATTTAGGAGGAATGTATCTCCAACGACAACTGCGTTGATTCAGCATCTGTTGTACTTCTGGTTGATCAAAGATCTTGCTTATATAAGCAGCACCAGCAACAAAGTTCGTTGCATTATCTGAAATCATCAGTCTGGGACATGCCCTTCTGGCTGCAAACCTTCTGAATAATTTGATAAAGGTTTCAGCAGACATGTCAGTGGCTACTTCTAGATGTACTGCTCTAGTTGTAGCACAAGTGAACAAACAGATGTACACCTTGATGGGAACTTTGTCAACTGTTTTGGTTAAAATTATTGGTCCAGTATAATCTACACCTGTCACCTCAAATGGAGTGATATGACAAACTCTTTCAGAGGGATATGGAGGTGGACCTGGATACTGACATACTCGCATATCGTAGTGACGACAAGTAATACAGTCCTTTATTTGTTTTTTCACACTTTGTCGACCTTGAGGTATCCAGTAGGATTGTCGTATATGACAAAGTGTGTCAGCTACCCCATCATGTAACACGTTACTATGGGCGTTTTGCACAATCAGTTTTGTTAGCCAATGATTCTTGGGGATCAATATTGGATGTATGGCTTCTTTAGGTAGTGAAGAATTATGAATTCTTCCTCGACATCTTATAATCTTTTCTGAGTCGAGATAAAGTCCTAAAGAATTAATCATAACAGGTTTCTTTGGGGATTTATCTTGTATTTCTAGAAATTTATATTCTGTAGAGAAAACGTCTTTCTGTATTAGTTTCACCCAGTATTTAATGGGTTCAAGACATTCATAATCAGGTTTTATTCCTTTAATGAATTTAAAGACAAGAGCTGTAACTCTTAAGAGCTTACCCAAAGATGAGTAATTAGATCCATCAATGACTATTTCTGTTGTGTCTACAGTATTTACACAACTTAATTCTGCTGTGTTCAAGCAGACTGTTTCTTCTGGCATAATGTGAGCTTTTTGCTGAGGCCAGTTATTTTCATCAGAGAGCCAGTTCGGTCCGTGGAGCCATAATTTATTATCCACAAATTTCTTGAGTGGGACACCACGTGACAACATGTCAGCTGGATTCTCTTGGGTAGAGACGTGAAGAAAGAGATAATCTCTCTGCATCTCTTTTATTTCTGCTACTCTGTTCTGTACATAGACCAACTTACTCTTATTATTTCTTAACCACTGGAGAACTGCTTCATTATCACTCCAGATCACGGTTTTCTCAATAGTGAGATGATCAAGTACTTTGTTGAGATAGACAGCTAATTTTGTACCTACATAGAGTGCTGTCAGTTCCAATTGTGGTACTGTTCTGACCTTCAAGGGTGCTACCCTGGCCTTTGAAGTAATTAGTGTACTTCCTTCAGCATTACTCATGTAAGCTACAGCGCCATAACCTCTGGTTGACGCATCACAGAATACATGTAATGTGTAATTGTTTCCCTCTTAACCTATTTGTCTGGGAAATTTAATTTGATGAAGTTGTTTAAACTCCCTGGATATTTCTTCCCATGCTTGACTCATTTCTAGAGGCAAGTTCTCATCCCATCCAATTTTGAGTTTCCATGCATCTTGCATAAGCATTTTACCTTTTATGGTAATTGGTGAGACGAGTCCTAGAGGATCAAAACATTGTGATACCTCTGACAGTAAACTACGTTTAGTGAGTGTACTGCATTATTTATTGTTTATCTTTTTGAGACTCAAAGTATTTTCCTGTGTGTTCCAATTAAGTCCCAGCATATTGTTGCAATCAGGAATTTCAGTTTCAGGGAAATCTTCTTTGATAAGTTCCCTTAATTGCTTTGAATTTGTATTCCACATCCTTAGAGGCATATTTGCTTCTTTCATCTCCTTGTTAGCTTCTCTGTATAAGGATTTCAAATCCTCCTCTTTATTCACAGTACCTTGAAGATTGTCCACATAGAAACTTTTCTTTAAGACTTCTTTGAAGGGACTTTCAGATTTCTTCAAATGTGTATTTAGAGTAGCTTCTAGTAAGAATGGAGAGGATGTTGCACCAAATAATACTGATTTGAAACGATAAGTTTTCACAGGACTTTGAGGATCATGTGGATTTTCAGGCCACAAGAATCGAGTATAATCTCTATCTATTTCTTGTAGTCCTACTCTTAAGAAAGCCTTGGAAATATCAGCCGTGTAGACATATGGGTTTGTGCGAAATTTCATAAGCACGTCTCCAAGCTTCTCAGTTAGTGAGGGTCCGGTCATCAGACAGTCATTAAGACTTGCTACATCTTTATTTGCACGTGCGCTGCAATTATATACAACACGTAGTGGAGTGGTTTCAGAATCTTTCCTGACTCCATGGTGCGGGAGATAATGAGCGTTTGTCTTCAACTTATCTTCGACTATTTCCTCAATGAATTTATTGTCCAACTGTTCTTGTATGATATTATCATAGACAGTCAGTAGCTCTGGATTCTTCCTGAGCTCATGTATTTGTGCTTTCATCTGTCCGAAAGCCATGCGATAATTGCTAGGCAGATGTGGTGGATTTAATTTCCATGGTAACCTAACCCAATACTGTCCATCTTTATATTTGACAGTGTCCAAATATTGGTTATAAGTCTGAGACTCTTGTGGGCTTGGTTTATTTACATCAATACCTATCGCATCTAAATCCCACAACTTATCAACTGGTTCATTCATTTCTTCCAGTAATGATAATTTTTGCTGTGGTACATGATCAGCGGTTATTCTCGTAACTAGTACATTTTCCACTGAATCAATATCAGCTTCTTTCCCACTTTGAGAGGGAATGGGACCACATATCATGTGGCCTCCTGCTGTTTTCAGCAAGTGAACATCATGTTTACTTACTATATTTTGCACAAAACAGTGATAATAATCACTTCCAATGATTAAATCAATTGGACTAATTGTGTCCGTCTGTATGTCAGGACAGGCTAACTTGACCTTAGCTGCTTTCAGTGCTGCAACTGTTTCTTTTAATCCCTGGATCTGCACAGACTTAGGCAAATCATCTACTACCACAGCTTCTACTGTCTTTTTCCTGTTTCCTAGACCAACAGTGATTCTGGCTAGGTCATATGTCTGTTTACCAGAATTGTGGAAAAAACCAGCTATATCTAACTGTATTTTGGCATAGGGTTGTTTATTCAGTTTCTGCAACACTGATCTTCTTATGAAGGACCTTTGTGAGCCTTGATCAAATAGTGTTAGCACATTGGTTTTGTGTAATTTATTAGATAACTCAACTCGAGCTATCGGGAGAGCAGTTGCTTTAAACTTATCTCTCACATTTAATGCTGTTGCTTGTTGACTTCCTGATTCTGTGGAAGTCTGCTGCTGTTCAGCAAAAGTATTTGGGCATAATGCTGTATGATGCATACCCTTGCATTTAAAACACTTTTTCAGTGAGCATTTTCCTCCCTTGTGTTCACCTAAACACTTGATGCACCTTTTCAGCTGATGAACACGTTGTTTACGTGCCTCCATTGATGTGTATTGAATACAATACTGTGCCCAATGTGTTCCATCACAAAGTACACATTTTGGAGTACGTTTATGTATGACAGTCTGTTTACTGTCTATTGTATTCACAGCTTGATAAATGCCTATATGGGATTTCCCATTATGTGGTTTAATGGGAGTAGGTATACTCTTTTTATACTGAGTTGAAGGTTTGTTATCCACTGGATTTGTGGATTTTTCATCTTGTCTCGTTGCTTGCATGCATGAAACTATTGTTTGTAAACCATTGCTAATTTCCTCACAAGTGAAATAGCGTTTATTGAACATAATATTTAATCGTTCAATAGTTTGTGGTGACAACTTATCTTGTACAATACCACTGATAAACCAATCACATTGTCTTAGGTCATATTTAGCACCTAGAGATCTGAGACTATTGTCTAATGTAATTCTAAATGCCTGTAAGTCTGAAAAACAATGTTTGGGTGGCTTCAAGCTTGATATTAAGACTGCATGTCTAACTCTAGCCTTGTCAGCATCGAAGTAATTGTCTGCTAAGACACGTAAGGCTATTTGATAATTGCCTTTGACCACCGGAAATGACTTAATCAGTTCATAGGGTTCTCCCTTCACAAGACATTTAAGATAATTGAACTTAGCAATCTCGTCTATGTCAGTTCGTGAATTTACT
This sequence comes from Cherax quadricarinatus, assembly GCF_038502225.1. Classification (NCBI taxonomy): domain Eukaryota; kingdom Metazoa; phylum Arthropoda; class Malacostraca; order Decapoda; family Parastacidae; genus Cherax; species Cherax quadricarinatus. The sequence goes on along the minus strand of NW_027195870.1, from coordinate 58,977 downwards.
ATGGATTGAAAACCACTAATGAATTCTTCATAATTATGACCTTGGAAAATAGGTAATGACAATGTAGGTAAGCTTGGTAATGGGACACTTGTTGTTGTTACAGGTGTAACAGGTGTTTGCCCACTAGTTATAGTAGGTCTCTGTGACAGAGTTTTACGGCAGATAGCCTGTACTCCTGTCCACCTTAATTGTTGATCACTAAAAGTATCCAAAACATTTTTAATTTCATCCTCAGATGGATCTGATTCAAGAAATTTATTTTCATAATGTGTATAGTCTGAATTAATTATTTCCAGACGTTGTGTAAGTAATCCAAACTTGACCTCAAGATCATCAAAATCTATGTTTGTATCTTGAGTTAATCCTAGACAGACTGAAATTAGATTTTCTAATTGTGTAATCTTAGTCTGTAAAGACTGAAACTGAGTTTTCAAACAAGCCATTTTAATGGTATACTGAAAATTCTAGCACCACACTTAGAGTGTTTAAAAAACACTGTACTGCTATAAACAGCTGAGTTTTGTTATGCTTAAGTCAGCAATAATCGAGTCAGACACTACTGACCCACTAAGCTTAACCTCAGGGTCAATGACCATGAAGGGTACACCGTACATGTGTCTGGTGTTTATGGCTTGTGTGCTGTGTCAGCCTGACCATGATGATTAATCGTAAATAACGATATTATACACTTCATTCACTATACACTATAAATGTCACTGTATAACTGTAAATCACACGTGAATATTACTTACACATATATAAATTTCACTGTTAATATATATTTGAAAGCTTACACTTTATATATAAGTTCCTTTAATATAACAGGTAGATCTACAAGAAACAAACTTTAACACAATCTTCACTATTACAACCTAGGATTTCAAATGGCCTGTTATCCCAGGTGTAATGGGAGCAAATAAACACAGTAGAAAAAGTTTAGACTTATATTATCCTTCACCAATTATAACAGCAATATGTACACTATGTACAGTGATAAATATAGTGCACTCCACGGTAAGCAAGGCAGAAATAGAAGCCACAAGATAGCAGACCGTGCTTCAACCAGCTCTAGAGTGGGAATGACAAGGGCAGACAGGAGAGCGGTATCCACATAACCTCTGCGATTGTCAATCCCACCTTCTTATTGGCTAGAACCTGGTCACTAGTTGAACGATGGGGCCCCATCATCAACTCTTAGCAACCTGGTTCGCTGGTTGGGGGAGATAGCCTGTAAATGAGGGTGTGTCCATGCGCCGAATAAAGGTTACGTACTCTTTGCATGCCACACCCCCACCCCCGAGAAGGCTCAGGATTAGGCTGCCACCTCCCAGTGGTAACCGTGCCGCCATGGCACAAAATAATGGGACCGCCTATCCTCTCCACCATCCAACTCTTAGATAGAGCTCAGCTTTCCTAGTGACCAAAAGCCAAACCCTAAACTCAGAGTGAGACAGCAGTCAGATAGGCCAACATAGGTCCAAGATACAAGCGGACGGTAGCCCGTATCCCCTCACTAAAAAAAAACCCCCACATCAGGGGATAAAAAAAAGAGCTTGAAAGGGGGGTTACCACAAATACATCCTAACCTAAATAAAATATTAAACTAGACTCTTGACAAAGAGTCTGCCAACACATTTTCTTTGCCGGCAATGTAATTAATTTTTATATTATAGGGCTGCAGCCTGAGCGTCCAACGCATAAGCCTTGTGTTGTGATTCTTCATGGCTTGGAGATAGACTAACGGGTTGTGATCACTGTAGACTGTGACCACCTGCGATGTCTGGCCCACATAAACATCGAAATGCTCCAAAGCCATTACCAGCGCGAGGGCTTCTTTTTCAATGGTAGAGTAAGCTCTCTGATGTGGCTGGAACTTAGCTGAAAAGTATGCGATTGGCTGCAGCTCCTTGTTCCCGATTTGTAATAGTACCGCCCCAACCCCAGACTCACAAGCATCAACCTGTAATGAAAAAGGTTTGGAGAAGTCTGGAGACAGGAGAATGGGTGCAGAGCACAATAATCTTTTTGCTTTATTAAAAGCAGTGTTACAATCTGACGTCCAATTAAAGGGAACTTTATGACTGGTAAGAGAGGTAAGAGGGGCTACAATATCTGAGAAATTCTTACAGAATCTTCTGTAAAATCCTATCATGCCTAGGAAACGTTGAAGAGATTTCCTATCATGAGGAACTGGATAATCTTTAATCGAAAGAACTTTAGCAAGTTTAGGTGCAACATTACCACTACCTACTTCATGGCCTAGAAAAGTGATAGTGGCCTGGCCAAAGGAAGATTTAGATAAATTAACTGTTAATTGGGAATTCTTAAAGGTCTCAAACAGAGCTTTAAGTCTAAGTAGGTGTTGATCCCAAGTATCAGACACCACAACAATATCATCTAGGTATGCTGCCGTGCCTTCAAGTCCTTTAATAGCCTGATGGATGAGTTTCTGGAATGAAGAGGGGGAATTTTTCATTCCGAAGGGGGTAACTGTATACTGATAATGACCTCCTGGAATCACGAAGGCAGAGATTTCCTTCGCCTTATCTGTCAAAGGTACCTGATAGTAACCTTTAAGGAGATCTAATTTGGACACAAAAGTAGCCTTACCCACAAAGTCAATTACGTCATCCAGACGAGGAAGAGGGTAAGCATCTGTAATTGTGACCTCGTTCACTTTACGGTAGTCTGTGCACATACGAAACCCTCCATCAGCCTTTTTTACTAGGATGCACGGTGAAGCCCATGGACTAGATGACTCCTCCACTAAACCATGTTCTAACAAGAAGTCTACTTCCTGCTGAAGTAGCCTTTGCTTTTCAGGATTAGCTCTGTAGGGGGAGAGTTTAATTGGTTTAGATTTTCCCACATCTACATCATGGTAACCTAACGTACATTTTTTCGGCACATCCGAAAAAATATTAGGATATGACTGTAGAAGCTCAGTTAAATTGGTTGCTTGTATTTCAGATAATCCATCCATTAACGGGCTAGGATCCTTGAGGAGGACAGAATTTGAAAGTTTAGTATTAATTTCAGAGATAGAGTGCAAAGAGTCAGAGTCGTCCTCAGAGGTAGAGGACAGAGTCATTACTGGGACTTTATCTGGTGTATGAAAGGCCTTGATTTGATTAATGTGGTAAGTTTTTGTTTTTGAGGTCTTATCAATGGGAGCTACCACATAATTTAAATCAGATAATCTACTTACTATCTGCATAGGTCCCGTAAATCTAGCTTTCAAGGTGTGGCCAGGTATAGGTTCCTGCACCAACACCTTGTCTCCTGGATGGAAGGAGCGGAATTGTGCACTTTTGTCATACCTCTGTTTCATCTTACTTTGAGCTATCTTTAGGTTAGCCGTGGCTAACTCACGTGCCACCTGCAACCTTGAAGACGGGTTGTAGAGTGCTGAGCTTACGTCTTCTCCCATCCATCCTTCTTTGAGCACCCGAAGAGGACCTCGTACATTGTGCCCAAAGATCAGCTCAAACGGACTATACCCTGTAGACTCTTGCACCGTCTCTCGTACTGAGAACAGCAACAACGGTAGAGATTCATCCCAATCTGTCGGAAAGTGCATGCAAAAACTTCTCATCATTGTTTTTAATGTTTGGTGGAATCTTTCCAAGGCGCCTTGGGACTGAGGGTGATAGGCAGTGGATAAGTTGTGAATTATCCCTAACCTAGTTAATACTTCCCTAAATGCTTTGGCAGTGAAGTTAGTACCTTGATCACTTTGTATAGTTTTAGGAATGCCAAAACAAGAAATGAATTTTGTTAAAGCTTTGAGAATAGCTTTAGTATTGATACTACGCATTGGGATCGCTTCAGGATATCTGGTTACTTTATCCATAATTGTAAATAAATACTGATTTCCAGACTTTGACTTAGGTAGTGGACCTACACAATCTATAATTAAATCTGCAAAAGGTTCTCCATCAGCAGGTATGGGTTGGAGAGGTGCAGGTTTAATGGAATGTCCAGGTTTTCCAACTTGCTGACATTCTCGGCAACACCTAATATGATTCTTCACATCTTTCTTTAATTTTGGCCAATAAAATTCTTTTGTGATTCTATACAAGGTTTTTGTAATTCCTAAGTGACCTCCTGATGACGTATTATGAGCTATATTTAATATCTGAGGTCTATACTTGGTTGGAACCACTAACCTGTCGTATAATTGCCGGCCCTCTATCTCCTTACCAGTCTCAGTGCAAACCAAATAATCATTTTTAACTTCATACTTGACTGGATGACCCAAAGAGGATTTACCCATGGCTGCCTCAAAAGCGAATTTTAAAGAAGGGTCCTTTCGTTGTTCCTCCCGGAAGGACAGTCCCTCGGGCATGGAAACAGAGACATCTGGCAATCCTGCAACCTGGGAATAGGAAGGCTTGATCGGGGTCTGTTCACTTGATTTACGAGACTCCGGCCGGTGTGTCTCATAAAACAACGTGGCTATTCCGAGATCGGAGTCGTCCAAGGATAGGTCAACATTCTCCCCAGACAACCCTTGGGATGTTGCCCGAGTTATGGCCAACACTGGAGAAGCATTAATCATTATAGGTTCAGGACACGAAGTAACAGTAGTAATGTTATTACCCAGTAATAACATGGCATTTTTCATGGGAAATCCTTTTGAGATACCTACAGTCAAGTACCCAGTGTAATATTTGCACTGTACATAAATTTTATGCAAAGGAACTGAATATATAGCTCCTCCATAGGCTTCCAATAAAACTGAGGAATTCAAGGAAGTATTCTCTGAAAGGGGTAATATTCCTTCTCTGACAAGTGAGCAATATGCTCCAGTATCTCTAAAGGTATTTACTTTAGTTGGTTCTGAGTTTTCCTGAAGGGAAATAAGACTTTCGCAATAATAAGGGGCCATACCTTTTTCTACTTCTCTAGGGGACATGTTACTAGGGATATTAGAGATTTTCCCGATGGGTTGAGGTTTTTGGGGGCAGTTGGAACTGATGTGACCTACTTTATTGCACCTGAAGCAGACGACAGGCTTGCCCTTTACTCCCTGATGACGTTGCAAGTGGTGTCGTTCTGGCTGGTGCCTCTCTGGATATTGTTGTCGAGATGCTCCATAAGTAGTTTGCCTCTCCGCAGGGGGACCATATGTTGAGAAGCGTGGCTCACCAGGTGACTTGGTTGGATGACGTAGACGCTCTCCCTCCGGCTGGCACTTCATTCTCCAATGTTGTCGATCTCTGCTCACGCCAGACTGTTGAAAAGAGAGACGGGACCGCTCGGACAAGGAGCGGTTCGTTTCGAAGGTATCAGCCAACCTGGCCGCCTCCAATGCAGTGGTTAAGTCACGATCCTGCAGAAAGACACGAACCTCTGGTCCCACAGACTCCAGCAGGTTATCAATCAGAATAAGCTGCACCAGCTCCTCAAAGTTAGAGACACCACTCGCTTTATACCAGCTGGTAAAAGCTTTGGTTTGCTGTCTCACAAAGTCCACCAGGGATTGACCAAGCTGCCGCCTGTTCAATTTGAAGGTCTTACGATATTTAGCTGGGATACATGTATATGCTCCCAACACTGTGGTCTTCACTACTTGATAATCAGAGAATTCAGCGTCAGTTAATACCGACGTAAATTCCTGTGCCTTACCCAATAATGCTGTATGAACCAACGCTGCCCAGTGCTGTTCCGGCCACCTCAAGGCTCGAGCCTGATTTTCGAAGCTTTCGAAAAATTGCTCTGGTTCGGCCTCATTGAAGCGGGGAACAAGCTGTACTGCTTTTTGTAAACTGAAATCGTTTACAGAATGCGAAAACTGCCTCCTTTCTCTTTCCCTATCAAATTCTTCCCTTGCGAATGCTCTCTGTTCCCTAGTTTGCTCAAGATTGATTTTTGCCAGCTCAAGTGCCAACGACGCTGATTCACCCTGAGACAACCCAGCTGCACTATACTGACCATTTTGCTCCGTAGGTGTATCATCTTCCTCCTGCGAGAACATAGTAGTTTTTTCCCTAGCTCCCGTAGAGGGAGGAGTTTGATGTGCCATCTCTTCTTCAATAAGTATGTCAGCAATAAGTGAACGCAGTTGCGCAGCTGTGAGAGTGCGTTTATAGGGAATGCCAATGGAACGAGCAATTTGCCAACAACGCTGTAGGGACAATTTAGGTAGGTTATGCAAAGTATATGCCGACACCAGGCGTCTGACTCGTCTAGGTGGCATAAGTTATTCGCTATGCACAGTACGAATACCCCAACGTAACACGTTAATTTGCAGAACACGCTTAGCTATGCACAGTACGATTGCAGAATACGCATACAAGCAAAGCCGACTGCACACAAGATTGACCGTAGCGAAGCGAGCACACTGAACAAGCTAGTAGCGAGCTGTTGAACGATCACACAATAGCAAGGCTGATCATAAGCAACTGACACGCAAAATTTGTAAAGCGAAGCGAAACAGCAAGCTACACAATGTTCCTGCTACAAGCTTCACCC
>NW_027195870.1:0-50000 GCF_038502225.1 Cherax quadricarinatus | reverse complement strand
GTGGTTCTGGCAGTGATGAGTGTAGTGATGGTAGTGGTGGTGGTTCTGGCGGTGATGAGTGTAGTGATGGTAGTGGTGGTGGTTCTGGCGGTGATGAGTGTAGTGATGGTAGTGGTGGTGGTTCTGGCAGTCATGAGTGTAGTGATGGTAGTGGTGGTGTTACTGGCAGTGATGAGTGTAGTGATGGTAGTAGTGGTGGTTCTCGCAGTGATGAGTGTAGTGATGGTAGTAGTGGTGGTTCTGGCAGTGATGAGTGTAGTGATGGTAGTGGTGGTGGTTCTGGCAGTGATGAGTGTAGTGATGGTAGTGGTGGTGGTACTGGCAGTGATGAGTGTAGTGATGGTAGTGGTGATGGTTCTGGCAGTGATGAGTGTAGTGATGGTAGTAGTGGTGGGTCTGGCAGTGATGAGTGTAGTGATGGTAGTGGTTGTGGTTCTGGCAGTGATGAGTGTAGTGATGGTAGTGGTGGGAGTTCTTGCAGTGATGAGTGTAGTGATGGTAGTGGTGGTGGTTCTGGCAGTGATGAGTGTAGTGATGGAGGTTGTTTTAGTGGTGTAGTGATGGTAGTGGTGGTGGTTCTGGCAGTGATGAGTGTAGTGATGGTAGTAGTGGTGGTTCTGGCAGTGATGAGTGTAGTGATGGTAGTGGTGGGAGTTCTTGCAGTGATGAGTGTAGTGATGGTAGTGGTGGTGGTTCTGGCAGTGATGAGTGTAGTGATGGTAGTGGTGGGAGTTCTGGCAGTGATGAGTGTAGTGATGGTAGTGGTGGTGGTTCTGGCAGTGATGAGTGTAGTGATGGTAGTGGTGGTGGTTCTGGCAGTGATGAGTGTAGTGATTGTAGTGGTGGTGGTTCTATCAGAGATGAGTGTAGTGATGGTAGTGGTGGTGGTTCTGGCAGTGATGAGTGTAGTGATGTTAGTGGTGGTGGTTCTGGCAGAGATGAGTGTAGTGATGGTAGTGGTGGTGGTTCTGGCAGAGATGAGTGTAGTGATGGAGGTTGTTGTAGTGGTGTAGTGATGGTAGTGGTGGTGGTTCTGGCAGTGATGAGTGTAGTGATGGTAGTAGTGGTGGTTCTGGCAGTGATGAGTGTAGTGATGGTAGTGGTGGGAGTTCTTGCAGTGATGAGTGTACTGATGGTAGTGGTGGTGGTTCTGGCAGTGATGAGTATAGTGATGGTAGTGGTGGGAGTTCTGGCAGTGATGAGTGTAGTGATGGTAGTGGTGGTGGTTCTGGCAGTGCTGAGTGTAGTGATGGTAGTGGTGGTGGTTCTGGCAGTGATGAGTGTAGTGATTGTAGTGGTGGTGGTTCTATCAGAGATGAGTGTAGTGATGGTAGTGGTGGTGGTTCTGGCGGTGATGAGTGTAGTGATGTTAGTGGTGGTGGTTCTGGCAGAGATGAGTGTAGTGATGGTAGTGGTGGTGGTTCTGGCAGAGATGAGTGTAGTGATGGAGGTTGTTGTAGTGGTGTAGTGATGGTAGTGGTGGTGGTTCTGGCAGTGATGAGTGTAGTGATGGTAGTAGTGGTGGTTCTGGCAGTGATGAGTGTAGTGATGGTAGTGGTGGGAGTTCTTGCAGTGATGAGTGTAGTGATGGTAGTGGTGGTGGTTCTAGCAGTGATGAGTATAGTGATGGTAGTGGTGGGAGTTCTGGCAGTGATGAGTGTAGTGATGGTAGTGGTGGTGGTTCTGGCAGTGATGAGTGTAGTGATGGTAGTGGTGGTGGTTCTGGCAGTGATGAGTGTAGTGATTGTAGTGGTGGTGGTTCTATCAGAGATGAGTGTAGTGATGGTAGTGGTGGTGGTTCTGGCAGTGATGAGTGTAGTGATGTTAGTGGTGGTGGTTCTGGCAGAGATGAGTGTAGTGATGGTAGTGGTGGTGGTTCTGGCAGAGATGAGTGTAGTGATGGTAGTGGTGGGAGTTCTGGCAGTGATGAGTGTAGTGATGGTAGTGGTGGTGGTTCTGGCAGTGATGAGTGTAGTGATGGTAGTGGTGGTGGTTCTGGCAGTGATGAGTGTAGTGATGGTAGTGGAGGTGGTTCTGGCAGTGATGAGTGTAGTGATGGTAGTGGCGGTGGTTCTGGCAGTGATGAGTGTAGTGATGGTAGTGGTGGTGGTTCTGGCAGTAATGAGTGTAGTGATGGTAGTGGTGGTGGTTCTGGCAGTGATGAGTGTAGTGATGGTAGTGGTGGTGGTTCTGGCAGTGATGAGTGTAGTGATGGTAGTGGTGGTGGTTCTGGCAGTGATGAGTGTAGTGATGGAGGTTGTTGTAGTGGTGTAGTGATGGTAGTGGTGGTGGTTCTGGCAGTGATAAATGTAGTGGTGGTGCTTCTGGCAGTGATAAGTGTAGTGATGGTAGTGGAGGCGGTGGTTCTGGCAGTGATGAGTGTAGTGATGGTAGTGGTGGTGGTTCTGGCAGTGATGAGTGTAGTGATGGTAGTGGTGGTGATTCTGGGAGTGATGAGTGTAGTGATGGAGGTTGTTGTAGTGGTGTAGTGATGGTAGTGGTGGTGGTTCTGGCAGTGATGAGTGTAGTGATGGTAGTGGTGGTGGTGGTGGTTCTGGCAGTGATGAGTGTAGTGATGGTAGTGGTGGTGGTTCTGGGAGTGATGAGTGTAGTGATGGAGGTTGTTGTAGTGGTGTAGTGATGGTAGTGGTGGTGGTTCTGGCAGTGATAAGTGTAGTGGTGGTGGTTCTGGCAGTGATAAGTGTAGTGTTGGTAGTGGTGGTGCTTCTGGCAGTGATAAGTGTAGTGATGGAGGTTGTTGTAGTGGTGTAGTGATGGTAGTGGTGGTGGTTCTGGCAGTGATGAGTGTAGCGATGGAGGCTGTTTTAGTAGTGTAGTGATGGTGGTTCTGGCAGTGATGAGTGTAGTGATGGTAGTGGTGGGAGTTCTGGCAGTGATGAGTGTAGTGATGGTAGTGGTGCGGGTTCTGGCAGTGATGAGTGTAGTGATAGAGGCTGTTGTAGTGGTGCAGTGATGGTACTGGTGGGGGTTCTGTCAGTGAAGAGTGTAGTGATACAGGTTGTTGTAGTGGTGTAATGATGGTAGTGGTGGTGGTTCTGGCAGTGATGAGTGTAGCGATGGAGGCTGTTGTAGTGGTGTAGTGATCGTACTGGTGGTGGTTCTGGCAGTGATGAGTGTAGCGATGGTAGTGGTGGGAGTTCTGGCAGTGATAAGTGTAGTAATGGTAGTGGTGGGGGTTCTGGCAGTGATGAGTGTAGTGATGGTAGTGGTGGGAGTTCTGGCAGTGATGAGTGTAGAGATGGTAGTGGTGGGGGTTCTGGCAGTGATGAGTGTAGTGATGGAGGCTGTTGTAGTGGTGTAGTGATCGTAGTGGTGGTGGTTCTGGCAGTGATGAGTGTAGCGATGGAGGCTGTTGTAATGGTGTAGTGATGTTGGTTCTGGCAGTGATGAGTGTAGTGATGGTAGTGGTGGGAGTTCTGGCAGTGAGGACTGTAGTGATGTTAGTGGTGGGGGTTCTGGCAGTGATAAGTGTAGTGATGGAGGCCGTTGCAGTGGTGTAGTGATGGTAGTGGTGGTGGTTCTGGCAGTGATGAGTGCAGTGAAGGTAGTGGTGGTGGTTCTGGCAGTGATAAGTGTAGTGATGGTAGGGGTGGTGGTTCTGGCTGTGATGAGTGTAGTGATGGAGGTTGTTGTAGTGGTGTAGTGATGGTGGTTCTGGCAGTGATAAGTGTAGTGATGGTAGTGGTGGTGATTCTGGCAGTGATAAGAGTAGTGTTGGTAGTGGTGGTGGTTCTGGCAGTGATGAGTGTAGTGATGGTAGGGGTGGTGGTTCTGGCAGTGATGAGTGTAGTGATGGAGGTTGTTGTAGTGGTGTAGTGATGGTAGTGGTGGTGGTTCAGGCAGTGATGAATGTAGTGATAGAGGTTATTGTAGTGGATTAGTGATGGTAGTTGTGGTGGGTCTGGCAGCGATGAGTGTAGTGATGGTAATGGTGGTGGTTATGGCAGTGATGAGTGTAGTGATGGTAGTAGTGGTGGTTCTGACAGTGATGAGTGTAGTGATAGAGGGTGTTGTAGTTGTTTAGTGATGGTAGGGGTGGTGGTTCTTGCAGTGATGAGTGTAGTGATGTAGGTTGTTGTAGTGGTGTAGTGATTGTGGTTCTGGCAGTGATGAGTGTAGTGATGGTAGTGGTGGTGGGTCTGGCAGTGATGAGTGTAGTGATGGTAGTGGTGGTGGGTCTGGCAGTGATGAGTGTAGTGATGGTAGTGGTGGTGGGTCTGGCAGTGATGAGTGTAGTGACAGACGTTGTTGTAGTGGTGTAGTGATGGTAGTGGTGGTGGTTCTGGCAGTGATAAGCGTAGCGATGGAGGCTGTTTTAGTAGTGTAGTGACGGTGGTTCTGGCAGTGATGAGTGTAGTGATGGTAGTGGTGGGAGTTCTGGCAGTGATGAGTGTAGTGATGGTAGTGGTGGTGGTTCTGGTAGTGATGAGTGTAGTGATAGAGGCTGTTGTAGTGGTGTAGTGATGGTAGTGGTGGGGGTTCTGGCAGTGATGAGTGTAGTGATATAGGCTGTTGTAGTGGTGTAGTGATGGTAGTGGTGGTGGTTCTGGCAGTGATGAGAGTAGCGATGGAGGCTGTTGTAGTAGTGTAGTGATGGTGGTTCCGGTAGTGATGAGTGTAGCGATGGTAGTGGTGGGAGTTCTGGCGGTGATGAGTGTAGTGATGGTAGTGGTGGGGGTTCTGTCAGTGATGAGTGTAGCGATGGAGGCTGTTGTTGTGGTGTAGTGATGGTGGTTCTGGCAGTGATGAGTGTAGTGATGGTAGTGGTGGGGGTTCTGGCAGTGATAAGTGTAGTGATGGAGGCTGTTGCAGTGGTGTAGTGATGGTAGTGGTGGTGGTTCTGGCAGTGATGAGTGTAGTGACGGTAGTGGTGGTGGTTCTGGCAGTGATAAGTGTAGTGATGGTAGGGGTGGTGGTTCTGGCAGTGATGAGTGTAGTGCTGGAGGTTGTTGTAGTGGTGTAGTGATGGTAGTGGTGGTGGTTCTGGCAGTGATGAGTGTAGTGATGGTAGTGGTGATGGTTCTGGCAGTGATGAGTGTAGTGATGGTTGTGGTGGTGATTCTGGCAGTGATGAGTGTAGTGATGGTTGTGGTGGTGATTCTGGCAGTGATGAGTGTAGTGATGGTAGGGGTGGTGGTTCTGGCAGTGATGAGTGTATTGTTGGCAGTGGTGGGAGTTCTGGCAGTGATGGGTGTATTGATAGTAGTGGTGGTGGTTCTGGCAGTGATGAGTGTAGTGTTGGCAGTGGTGGGAGTTCTGGCAGTGATGGGTGTAATGATGGTAGTGGTGGTGGTTCTGGCAGTGATGAGTGTAGTGATGGTAGTGGTGGGGGTTCTGGCAGTGATGAATGTAGTGATGGAGGTTGTAGTGGTGTAGTGATGGTATTGGTGGTGGTTCTGGCAGTGATGAGTGTAGTCATGGCAGTGGTGGTCGTTCTGGCAGTGATGAGAGTAGTGATGGAGGTTGTTGTAGTGATGTAGTGATGGTAGTGGTGGTGGTTCTGGCAGTGATGAGTGTAGTGATGGTAGTGGTGGTGGTTCTGGCAGTGATGAGTGTAGTGATGGTTGTGGTGGTGATTCTGGCAGTGATGAGTGTTGTGATGATAGGGGTTCTGGTTCTGGCAGTGATGAGTGTAGTGTTGGCAGTGGTGGGAGTTCTGGCAGTGATGGGTGTAATGATGGTAGTGGTGGTGGTTCTGGCAGTGATGAATGTAGTGATGGTAGTGGTGGGGGTTCTGGCAGTGATGAATGTAGTGATGGAAGTTGTAGTGGTGTAGTGATGGTATTGGTGGTGGTTCTGGCAGTGATGAGTGTAGTGATGGCAGTGGTGGTCGTTCTGGCAGTGATTAGTGTAGTGATGGAGGTTGTTATAGTGGTGTAGTGATGATAGTGGTGGTGGTTCTAGCAGTGATGAGTGTAGTGTTGGCAGTGGTGGGAGTTCTGGCAGTGATGGGTGTAATGATGGTAGTGGTGGTGGTTCTGGCAGTGATGAGTGTAGTGATGGTAGTGGTGGGGGTTCTGGCAGTGATGAATGTAGTGATGGAGGTTGTAGTGGTGTAGTGATGGTATTGGTGGTGGTTCTGGCAGTGATGAGTGTAGTGATGGCAGTGGTGGTCGTTCTGTCAGTGATGAGTGTAGTGATGGAGGTTGTTGTAGTGATGTAGTGATGGTAGTGGTGGTGGTTCTGGCAGTGATCAGTGTAGTGATGGTAGTGGTGGTGGTTCTGGCAGTGATGAGTGTAGTGATGGTTGTGGTGGTGATTCTGGCAGTGATGAGTGTAGTGATGGTAAGGGTGGTGGTTCTGGCAGTGATGAGTGTAGTGATGGAGGTTGTTGTAGTGGTGTAGTGATGGTAGTGGTGGTGGTTCTGGCAGTGATGAGTGTAGTGTGGTAGTGGTGGTAGTTCTGGTAGTGATGAGTGCAGTAATGGTAGTGGTGGTGGTTCTGGCGGTGATGAGTGTAGTGATGGTAGTGGTGGTGGTTCTGGCAGTGATGAGTGTAGTGATGGTAGTGGTGGTGGTTCTGGCAGTGATGAGTGTAGTGATGGAGGTTGTTGTAGTGGTGTAGTGATGGTAGTGGTGGTGGTTCTGGCAGTGATGAGTGTAGTGTTGGAGGTTGTTGTAGTGGTGTAGTGATGGTAGTGGTATTGGTTCTGGCAGTGATGAGTGTAGTGATGGTAGTGGTCGTGGTTCTGGCAGTGATGAGTGTAGTTATGGTAGTGGTGGTGGTTCTGGCGGTGATGAGTGTAGTGATGGTAGTGGTGGTGGTTTTGGCAGTGATGAGTGTAGTGATGGAGGTTGTTGTAGTGGTGTAGTGATGGTAGTGGTGGTGGTTCTGGCAGTGATGAGTGTAGTGATGGAGGTTGTTGTAGTGGTGTAGTGATGGTAGTGGTGGTGGTTCTGGCAGTTATGAGTGTAGTGTTGGAGGTTGTTGTAGTGCTGTAGTGATGGTAGTGGTGGTGGTTCTGGCAGTGATGAGTGTAGTGATGGTAGTGGTGGTGGTTCTGGCAGTGATGAGTGTAGTGTTGGAGGTTGTTTTAGTGGTGTAGTGATGGTAGTGGTGGTGGTTCTGGTGGTGGTTCTGGCAGTGATGAGTGTAGTGATGGTAGTGGTCGTGGTTCTGGCAGTGATGAGTGTAGTGATGGTAGTTGTGGTGGTTCTGGCGGTGATGAGTGTAGTGATGGTAGTGGTGGTGGTTCTGGCAGTGATGAGTGTAGTGATAGAGGTTGTTATAGTGGTGTAGTGATGGTAATGGTTGTGGTTCTGGCAGTGATGAGTGTAGTGATGGTAGTGGTGGTGGTTCTGGCAGTGATGAGTGTAGTGATGGAGGTTGTTGTAGTGGTGTAGTGATGGTAGTGGTGGTGGTTCTGGCAGTGATGAGTGTAGTGAAGGTAGTGGTGGTGGTTCTGGCAGTGATGAGTGTAGTGATGGAGGTTGTTATAGTGGTGTAGTGATGGTAATGGTTGTGGTTCTGGCAGTGATGAGTGTAGTGATGGTAGTGGTGGTGGTTCTGGCAGTGATGAGTGTAGTGATGGAGGTTGTTGTAGTGGTGTAGTGATGGTAGTGGTGGTGGTTCTGGCAGTGATGAGTGTAGTGATGGTAGTGGTGGTGGTTCTGGCAGTGATGAGTGTAGTGTTGGAGGTTGTTGTAGTGGTGTAGTGATGGTAGTGGTGGTGGTTCTGGCAGTGATGAGTGTAGTGATGGTAGTGGTGGTGGTTCTGGCAGTGATGAGTGTAGTGTTGGAGGTTGTTTTAGTGGTGTAGTGATGGTAGTGGTGGTGGTTCTGGCAGTGATGAGTGTATTGTTGGAGGTTGTTGTAGTGGTGTAGTGATGGTAGTGGTGGTGGTTCTGGCAGTGATTACTGTAGTGATTGTAGTGGTGGTGGTTCTGGTGTAGTGGTGGTGGTTCTGGTGTAGTGGTGGTGGTTCTGGTGTAGTGGTGGTGGTTCTGGTGTAGTGGTGGTGGTTCTGGTGTAGTGGTGGTGGTTCTGGTGTAGTGGTTGTGGTTCTGGTGTAGTGGTGGTGGTTCTGGTGTAGTGGTGGTAGTTCTGGTGTAGTGGTGGTGGTTCTGGTGTAGTGGTGGTAGTTCTGGTGTAGTGGTGGTGGTTCTGGTGTAGTGGTGGTGGTTCTGGTGTAGTGGTGGTGGTTCTGGTGTAGTGGTTGTGGTTCTGGTGTAGTGGTAGTGGTTCTGGTGTAGTGGTGGTAGTTCTGGTGTAGTGGTGGTGGTTCTGGTGTAGTGGTGGTAGTTCTGGTGTAGTGGTTGTGGTTCTGGTGTAGTGGTGGTGGTTCTGGTGTAGTGGTGGTGGTTCTGGTGTAGTGGTGGTGGTTCTGGTGTAGTGGTGGTAGTTCTGGTGTAGTGCTGGTGGTTCTGGTGTAGTGGTGGTAGTTCTGGTGTAGTGGTGGTGGTTCTGGTGTAGTGGTGGTGGTTCTGGTGTAGTGGTGGTGGTTCTGGTGTAGTGGTGGTAGTTCTGGTGTAGTGGTGGTGGTTCTGGTGTAGTGGTGGTAGTTCTGGTGTAGTGCTGGTGGTTCTGGTGTAGTGGTGGTGGTTCTGGTGTAGTGGTGGTGGTTCTGGTGTAGTGGTGGAGGTTCTGGTATAGTGGTGTTGGTTCTGGTGTAGTGGTGGTAGTTCTTGTGTAGTGGTGGAGGTTCTGGTATAGTGGTGGTGGTTCTGGTGTAGTGGTGGTGGTTCTGGTGTAGTGGTGGTGGTTCTGGTGTAGTGGTGGTGGTTCTGGTGTAGTGGTGGTAGTTCTGGTGTAGTGCTGGTGGTTCTGGTGTAGTGGTGGTGGTTCTGGTGTAGTGGTGGTGGTTCTGGTGTAGTGGTGGAGGTTCTGGTATAGTGGTGGTGGTTCTGGTGTAGTGGTGGTGGTTCTGGTGTAGTGGTGGTGGTTCTGGTATAGTGGTGGAGGTTCTGGTATAGTGGTGGAGGTTCTGGTATAGTGGTGGTGGTTCTGGTGTAGTGGTGGTGGTTCTGGTATAGTGGTGGAGGTTCTGGTATAGTGGTGGAGTTTCTGGTATAGTGGTGGTGGTTCTGGTGTAGTGGTGGAGGTTCTGGTATAGTGGTGGTGGTTCTGGTGTAGTGGTGGTGGTTCTGGTATAGTGGTGGTGGTTCTGGTATAGTGGTGGAGGTTCTGGTATAGTGGTGGTGGTTCTGGTGTAGTGGTGGAGGTTCTGGTATAGTGGTGGTGGTTCTGGTGTAGTGGTGGTGGTTCTGGTGTAGTGGTGGTGGTTCTGGTGTAGTGGTGGTGGTTCTGGTGTAGTGGTGGTAGTTCTGGTGTAGTGGTGGTGGTTCTGGTGTAGTGGTGGTGGTTCTGGTGTAGTGGTGGTGGTTCTGGTGTAGTGGTGGTGGTTCTGGTATAGTGGTGGTGGTTCTGGTGTAGTGGTGGTGGTTCTGGTGTAGTGGTGGTGGTTCTGGTGTAGTGGTGGTGGTTCTGGTGTAGTGGTGGTGGTTCTGGTGTAGTGGTGGTAGTTCTGGTGTAGTGGTGGTGGTTCTGGTGTAGTGGTGGTGGTTCTGGTGTAGTGGTGGTGGTTCTGGTGTAGTGGTGGTGGTTCTGGTGTAGTGGTGGTGGTTCTGGTGTAGTGGTGGTGGTTCTGGTGTAGTGGTGGTGGTTCTGGTGTAGTGGTGGTGGTTCTGATGTAGTGGTGGTGGTTCTGGTGTAGTGGTGGTGGTTCTGGTATAGTGGTGGTGGTTCTGGTGTAGTGGTGGTGGTTCTGGTGTAGTGGTGGTGGTTCTGATGTAGTGGTGGTGGTTCTGGTGTAGTGGTGGTGGTTCTGGTGTAGTGGTGGTGGTTCTGGTGTAGTGGTGGTGGTTCTGATGTAGTGGTGGTGGTTCTGGTGTAGTGGTGGAGGTTCTGGTATAGTGGTGGTGGTTCTGGTGTAGTGGTGGTGGTTCTGGTGTAGTGGTGGTGGTTCTGGTGTAGTGGTGGTGGTTCTGGTGTAGTGGTGGTGGTTCTGGTGTAGTGGTGGTGGTTCTGGTGTAGTGGTGGTGGTTCTGGTGTAGTGGTGGTGGTTCTGGTGTAGTGGTGGTGGTTCTGGTGAAATTATTTTGATGATGTAGTGGTGGTGGTGGTAGTGGTGATTTTGGTGTGGTCAGGGTGGTGGTAGTGATTGTGGTGTAGTTGCGGTCATTGTAGTGCTGTTTTAAGTGGTGGTAGTTTAATTTGTGATGCGGTGGAGGTAGTTAGGGTTCTGGTTGTAGGGCAAAAAGTAGTGGTAGGCAGAGTACTGGTATTTGTGATGGTGGTGCTGCTAGTGGAGGTAGTGGTAGTTTAAGTGATGATGCAGGTAATGAAGTGGGGGTTGTAATGGTGGTGGTGCTGGTTGTAGAACTAGTGGTGGTGGTGCTGGTTGTAGAACTAGTGGTGGTGGTGTTGGTTGTACAACTAGTGGTGGTGGTGCTGGTTGTAGAACTAGTGGTGGTGGTGCTGGTTGTAGAACTAGTGGTGGTGGTGCTGGTTGTAGAACTAGTGGTGGCGGTGCTGGTTGTAGAACTAGTGGTGGTGGTGCTGGTTGTAGAACTAGTGGTGGTGGTGCTGGTTGTACAAATAGTGGTGGTGGTGCTGGTTGTAGAACTAGTGGTGGTGGTGCTGGTTGTAGAACTAGTGGTGGTGGTGCTGGTTGTACAACTAGTGGTGGTGGTGCTGGTTGTAGAACTAGTGGTGGTGGTGCTGGTTGTAGAACTAGTAATGGTGGTGCTGGTTGTACAACTAGTGGTGGTGGTGCTGGTTGTAGAACTAGTGGTGGTGGTGCTGGTTGTAGAACTTGTGGTGGTGGTGCTGGTTGTAGAACTAGTGGTGGTGGTGCTGGTTGTAGAACTAGTGGTGGTGGTGCTGGTTGTAGAACTAGTGGTGGTGGTGCTGGTTGTAGAACTAGTGGTGGTGGTGCTGGTTGTAGAACTAGTGGTGGTGGTGCTGGTTGTAGAACTAGTGGTGATGGTGCTGGTTGTAGAACTAGTGGTGGTGGTGCTGGTTGTAGAACTAGTGGTGGTGGTGCTGGTTGTACAAATAGTGGTGGTGGTGCTGGTTGTAGAACTAGTGGTGGTGGTGCTGGTTGTAGAACTAGTGGTGGTGGTGCTGGTTGTAGAACTAGTGGTGGTGGTGCTGGTTGTAGAACTAGTGGTGGTGGTGCTGGTTGTAGAACTAGTGGTGGTGGTGCTGGTTGTACAACTAGTGGTGGTGGTGCTGGTTGTAGAACTAGTGGTGGTGGTGCTGGTTGTAGAACTAGTGGTGGTGGTGCTGGTTGTAGAACTAGTGGTGGTGGTGCTGGTTGTAGAACTAGTGGTGGTGGTGCTGGTTGTAGAACTAGTGGTGGTGGTGCTGGTTGTAGAACTAGTGGTGGTGGTGTTGGTTGTAGAACTAGTGGTGGTGGTGCTGGTTGTAGAACTAGTGGTGGTGTTGGTGGTGCTTGTTGTAGAACTAGTGGTGGTGGTGGTGTTGGTTGTAGAACTAGTGGTGGTGGTGCTGGTTGTAGAACTAGTGGTGGTGGTGCTGGTTGTAGAACTAGTGGTGGTGTTGGTAGTGCTGGTTGTAGAACTAGTGGTGGTGGTGTTGGTTGTAGAACTAGTGGTGGTGGTGCTGGTTGTAGAACTAGTGGTGGTGGTGTTGGTTGTAGAACTAGTGGTGGTGGTGCTGGTTGTAGAACTAGTGGTGGTGTTGGTGGTGCTGGTTGTAGAACTAGTGGTGGTGGTGCTGGTTGTAGAACTAGTGGTTGTGGTGTTGGTTGTAGAACTAGTGGTGGTGGTGCTGGTTGTAGAACTAGTGGTGGTGGTGTTGGTTGTAGAACTAGTGGTGGTGGTGCTGGTTGTAGAACTAGTGGTGGTGGTGGTGGTGCTGGTTGTAGAACTAGTGGTGGTGGTGGTGGTGCTGGTTGTAGAACTAGTGGTGGTGGTGCTGGTTGTAGAACTAGTGGTGGTGGTGCTGGTTGTAGAACTAGTGGTGGTGGTGTTGGTTGTAGAACTAGTGGTGGTGGTGCTGGTTATAGAACTAGTGGTGGTGTTGGTGGTGCTGGTTGTAGAACTAGTGGTGGTGGTGGTGTTGGTTGTAGAACTAGTGGTGGTGGTGCTGGTTGTAGAACTAGTGGTGGTGGTGCTGGTTGTAGAACTAGTGGTGGTGTTGGTGGTGCTGGTTGTAGAACTAGTGGTGGTGGTGTTGGTTGTAGAACTAGTGGTGGTGGTGGTGGTTGTAGAACTAGTGGTGGTGGTGTTGGTTGTAGAACTAGTGGTGGTGGTGCTGGTTGTAGAACTAGTGGTGGTGGTGCTGGTTGTAGAACTAGTGGTGGTGGTGTTGGTTGTAGAACTAGTGGTGGTGGTGCTGGTTGTACAACTAGTGGTGGTGGTGGTGGTGGTGGTGATGGTTGTAGAACTAGTGGTGGTGGTGCTGGTTGTAGAACTAGTGGTGGTGGTGCTGGTTGTAGAACTAGTGGTGGTGGTGCTGGTTGTAGAACTAGTGGTGGTGGTGCTGGTTGTAGAACTAGTGGTGGTGGTGCTGGTTGTAGAACTAGTGGTGGTGGTGCTGGTTGTAGAACTAGTGGTGGTGGTGTTGGTTGTAGAACTAGTGGTGGTGGTGCTGGTTGTAGAACTAGTGGTGGTGGTGTTGGTTGTAGAACTAGTGGTGGTGGTGCTGGTTGTAGAACTAGTGGTGGTGGTGCTGGTTGTAGAACTAGTGGTTGTGGTGCTGGTTGTAGAACTAGTGGTGGTGGTGTTGGTTGTAGAACTAGTGGTGGTGGTGCTGGTTGTAGAACTAGTGGTGGTGGTGCTGGTTGTAGAACTAGTGGTGGTGGTGTTGGTTGTAGAACTAGTGGTGGTGGTGTTGGTTGTAGAACTAGTGGTGGTGG
Organism: Cherax quadricarinatus; assembly: GCF_038502225.1. NCBI lineage: Eukaryota > Metazoa > Arthropoda > Malacostraca > Decapoda > Parastacidae > Cherax > Cherax quadricarinatus. The sequence goes on along the minus strand of NW_027195870.1, from coordinate 37,155 downwards.
TGCTGGTTGTAGAACTAGTGGTGGTGGTGCTGTTTGTAGAACTAGTGGTGGTGGTGTTGGTTGTAGAACTAGTGGTGGTGGTGTTGGTTGTAGAACTAGTGGTGGTGGTGCTGGTTGTAGAACTAGTGGTGGTGGTGCTGGTTGTAGAACTAGTGGTGGTGGTGCTGGATGTAGAACTAGTGGTGGTGGTGCTTTTTGTAGAACTAGTGGTGGTGGTGCTGGTTGTAGAACTAGTGGTGGTGGTGTTGGTTGTAGAACTAGTGGTGGTGGTGCTGGTTGTAGAACTAGTGGTGGTGGTGGTGGTGGTGCTGGTTGTAGAACTAGTGGTGGTGGTGGTGGTGCTGGTTGTAGAACTAGTGGTGGTGGTGCTGGTTGTAGAACTAGTGGTGGTGGTGGTGGTGTTGGTTGTAGAACTAGTGGTGGTGGTGCTGGTTGTAGAACTAGTGGTGGTGGTGTTGGTTGTAGAACTAGTGGTGGTGGTGTTGGTGATGCTGGTTGTAGAACTAGTGGTGGTGGTGCTGGTTGTAGAACTAGTGGTGGTGGTGCTGGTTGTAGAACTAGTGGTGGTGGTGCTGGTTGTAGAACTAGTGGTGGTGGTGTTGGTTGTAGAACTAGTGGTGGTGGTGTTGGTTGTAGAACTAGTGGTGGTGGTGCTGGTTGTACAACTAGTGGTGGTGGTGATGGTTATAGAACTAGTGGTGGTGGTGCTGGTTGTAGAACTAGTGGTGGTGGTGCTGGTTGTAGAACTAGTGGTGATGGTGCTGGTTGTAGAACTAGTGGTGGTGGTGCTGGTTGTAGAACTAGTGGTGGTGGTGCTGGTTGTACAAATAGTGGTGGTGGTGCTGGTTGTAGAACTAGTGGTGGTGGTGCTGGTTGTAGAACTAGTGGTGGTGGTGCTGGTTGTAGAACTAGTGGTGGTGGTGCTGGTTGTAGAACTAGTGGTGGTGGTGCTGGTTGTAGAACTAGTGGTGGTGGTGCTGGTTGTACAACTAGTGGTGGTGGTGCTGGTTGTAGAACTAGTGGTGGTGGTGCTGGTTGTAGAACTAGTGGTGGTGGTGCTGGTTGTAGAACTAGTGGTGGTGGTGCTGGTTGTAGAACTAGTGGTGGTGGTGCTGGTTGTAGAACTAGTGGTGGTGGTGCTGGTTGTAGAACTAGTGGTGGTGGTGTTCGTTGTAGAACTAGTGGTGGTGGTGCTGGTTGTAGAACTAGTGGTGGTGTTGGTGGTGCTTGTTGTAGAACTAGTGGTGGTGGTGGTGTTGGTTGTAGAACTAGTGGTGGTGGTGCTGGTTGTAGAACTAGTGGTGGTGGTGCTGGTTGTAGAACTAGTGGTGGTGTTGGTAGTGCTGGTTGTAGAACTAGTGGTGGTGGTGTTGGTTGTAGAACTAGTGGTGGTGGTGCTGGTTGTAGAACTAGTGGTGGTGGTGTTGGTTGTAGAACTAGTGGTGGTGGTGCTGGTTGTAGAACTAGTGGTGGTGTTGGTGGTGCTGGTTGTAGAACTAGTGGTGGTGGTGCTGGTTGTAGAACTAGTGGTTGTGGTGTTGGTTGTAGAACTAGTGGTGGTGGTGCTGGTTGTAGAACTAGTGGTGGTGGTGTTGGTTGTAGAACTAGTGGTGGTGGTGCTGGTTGTAGAACTAGTGGTGGTGGTGGTGGTGCTGGTTGTAGAACTAGTGGTGGTGGTGGTGGTGCTGGTTGTAGAACTAGTGGTGGTGGTGCTGGTTGTAGAACTAGTGGTGGTGGTGCTGGTTGTAGAACTAGTGGTGGTGGTGTTGGTTGTAGAACTAGTGGTGGTGGTGCTGGTTATAGAACTAGTGGTGGTGTTGGTGGTGCTGGTTGTAGAACTAGTGGTGGTGGTGGTGTTGGTTGTAGAACTAGTGGTGGTGGTGCTGGTTGTAGACCTAGTGGTGGTGGTGCTGGTTGTAGAACTAGTGGTGGTGTTGGTGGTGCTGGTTGTAGAACTAGTGGTGGTGGTGTTGGTTGTAGAACTAGTGGTGGTGGTGCTGGTTGTAGAACTAGTGGTGGTGTTGGTGGTGCTGGTTGTAGAACTAGTGGTGGTGGTGCTGGTTGTAGAACTAGTGGTGGTGGTGCTGGTTGTAGAACTAGTGGTGGTGGTGTTGGTTGTAGAACAAGTGGTGGTGGTGCTGGTTGTACAACTAGTGGTGGTGGTGGTGGTGGTGGTGATGGTTGTAGAACTAGTGGTGGTGGTGCTGGTTGTAGAACTAGTGGTGGTGGTGCTGGTTGTAGAACTAGTGGTGGTGGTGCTGGTTGTAGAACTAGTGGTGGTGGTGCTGGTTGTAGAACTAGTGGTGGTGGTGCTGGTTGTAGAACTAGTGGTGGTGGTGCTGGTTGTAGAACTAGTGGTGGTGGTGTTGGTTGTAGAACTAGTGGTGGTGGTGCTGGTTGTAGAACTAGTGGTGGTGGTGTTGGTTGTAGAACTAGTGGTGGTGGTGCTGGTTGTAGAACTAGTGGTGGTGGTGCTGGTTGTAGAACTAGTGGTTGTGGTGCTGGTTGTAGAACTAGTGGTGGTGGTGTTGGTTGTAGAACTAGTGGTGGTGGTGCTGGTTGTAGAACTAGTGGTGGTGGTGCTGGTTGTAGAACTAGTGGTGGTGGTGTTGGTTGTAGAACTAGTGGTGGTGGTGTTGGTTGTAGAACTAGTGGTGGTGGTGCTGGTTGTAGAACTAGTGGTGGTGGTGCTGTTTGTAGAACTAGTGGTGGTGGTGTTGGTTGTAGAACTAGTGGTGGTGGTGTTGGTTGTAGAACTAGTGGTGGTGGTGCTGGTTGTAGAACTAGTGGTGGTGGTGCTGGTTGTAGAACTAGTGGTGGTGGTGCTGGATGTAGAACTAGTGGTGGTGGTGCTTTTTGTAGAACTAGTGGTGGTGGTGCTGGTTGTAGAACTAGTGGTGGTGGTGTTGGTTGTAGAACTAGTGGTGGTGGTGGTGGTGGTGGTGGTGCTGGTTGTAGAACTAGTGGTGGTGGTGGTGGTGCTGGTTGTAGAACTAGTGGTGGTGGTGCTGGTTGTAGAACTAGTGGTGGTGGTGGTGGTGTTGGTTGTAGAACTAGTGGTGGTGGTGCTGGTTGTAGAACTAGTGGTGGTGGTGTTGGTTGTAGAACTAGTGGTGGTGGTGTTGGTGATGCTGGTTGTAGAACTAGTGGTGGTGGTGCTGGTTGTAGAACTAGTGGTGGTGGTGCTGGTTGTAGAACTAGTGGTGGTGGTGCTGGTTGTAGAACTAGTGGTGGTGGTGTTGGTTGTAGAACTAGTGGTGGTGGTGTTGGTGGTGCTGGTTGTAGAACTAGTGGTGGTGGTGCTGGTTGTAGAACTAGTGGTGGTGGTGCTGGTTGTAGAACTAGTGGTGGTGGTGTTGGTTGTAGAACTAGTGGTGGTGGTGCTGGTTGTAGAACTAGTGGTGGTGGTGTTGGTTGTAGAACTAGTGGTGGTGGTGCTGGTTGTAGAACTAGTGGTGGTGGTGTTGGTTGTAGAACTAGTGGTGGTGGTGTTGGTTGTAGAACTAGTGGTGGTGGTGTTGGTTGTAGAACTAGTGGTGCTGGTGTTGGTTGTTGAACTAGTGGTGGTGGTGCTGGTTGTAGAACTAGTGGTGGTGGTGCTGGTTGTACAACTAGTGGTGGTGGTGTTGGTTGTAGAACTAGTGGTGGTGGTGCTGGTTGTAGAACTAGTGGTGCTGGTGTTGGTTGTAGAACTAGTGGTGGTGGTGTTGGTTGTAGAACTAGTGGCGGTGGTGCTGGTTGTAGAACTAGTGGTGGTGGTGCTGGTTGTAGAACTAGTGGTGGTGGTGTTGGTTGTAGAACTAGTGGTGGTGGTGCTGGTTGTAGAACTAGTGGTGGTGGTGTTGGTTGTAGAACTAGTGGTGGTGGTGGTGGTGCTGGTTGTAGAACTAGTGGTGGTGGTGCTGGTTGTAGAACTAGTGGTGGTGGTGTTGGTTGTAGAACTAGTGGTGGTGGTGCTGGTTGTAGAACTAGTGGTGGTGTTGGTGGTGCTGGTTGTAGAACTAGTGGTGGTGGTGGTGGTGGTTGTAGAACTAGTGGTGGTGGTGCTGGTTGTAGAACTAATGGTGGTGGTGCTGGTTGTAGAACTAGTGGTGGTGTTGGTGGTGCTGGTTGTAAAACTAGTGGTGGTGGTGTTGGTTGTAGAACTAGTGGTGGTGGTGCTGGTTGTAGAACTAGTGGTGGTGTTGGTGGTGCTGGTTGTAGAACTAGTGGTGGTGGTGCTGGTTGTAGAACTAGTGGTTGTGGTGTTGGTTGTAGAACTAGTGGTGGTGGTGCTGGTTGTAGAACTAGTGGTGGTGGTGTTGGTTGTAGAACTAGTGGTGGTGGTGCTGGTTGTAAAAGTAGTGGTGGTGGTGGTGGTGCTGGTTGTAGAACTAGTGGTGGTGGTGGTGCTGGTTGTAGAACTAGTGGTGGTGGTGCTGGTTGTAGAACTAGTGGTGGTGGTGCTGGTTGTAGAACTAGTGGTGGTGGTGCTGGTTGTAGAACTAGTGGTGGTGGTGTTGGTTGTAGAACTAGTGGTGGTGGTGTTGGTTGTAGAACTAGTGGTGGTGGTGCTGGTTGTAGAACTAGTGGTGGTGCTGCTGGTTGTAGAACTAGTGGTGGTGGTGTTGGTTGTAGAACTAGGGGTGGTGGTGTTGGTTGTAGAACTAGTGGTGGTGGTGCTGGTTGTAGAACTAGTGGTGGTGGTGCTGGTTGTAGAACTAGTGGTGGTGGTGTTGGTTGTAGAACTAGTGGTGGTGGTGTTGGTTGTAGAACTAGTGGTGGTGGTGCTGGTTGTAGAACTAGTGGTGGTGGTGCTGGTTGTAGAACTAGTGGTGGTGGTGCTGGTTGTAGAACTAGTGGTGGTGGTGCTGGTTGTAGAACTAGTGGTGGTGGTGTTGGTTGTTGAACTAGTGGTGGTGGTGCTGGTTGTAGAACTAGTGGTGGTGTTGCTGGTTGTAGAACTAATGGTGGTGGTGCTGGTTGTAGAACTAGTGGTGGTGGTGTTGGTTGTAGAACTAGTGGTGGTGGTGCTGGTTGTAGAACTAGTGGTGGTGGTGCTGGTTGTAGAACTAGTGGTGGTGGTGCTGGTTGTAGAACTAATGGTGGTGGTGTTGGTTGTAGAACTAGTGGTGGTGGTGCTGGTTGTACAACTAGTGGTGGTGGTGCTGGTTGTAGAACTAGTGGTGGTGGTGTTGGTTGTACAACTAGTGGTGGTGGTGGTGGTTGTAGAACTAGTGGTGGTGGTGTTGGTTGTAGAACTAGTGGTGGTGGTGCTGGTTGTAGAACTAGTGGTGGTGGTGCTGGTTGTACAACTAGTGGTGGTGGTGCTGGTTGTAGAACTAGTGGTGGTGGTGCTGGTTGTAGAACTAGTGCTGGTGGTGCTGGTTGTAGAACTAGTGGTGGTGGTGCTGGTTGTACAACTAGTGGTGGTGGTGCTGGTTGTAGAACTAGTGGTGGTGGTGCTGGTTGTAGAACTAGTGGTGGTGGTGTTGGTTGTAGAACTAGTGGTGGTGGTGCTGGTTGTACAACTAGTGGTGGTGGTGCTGGTTGTAGAACTAGTGGTGGTGGTGCTGGTTGTAGAACTAGTGGTGGTGGTGTTGGTTGTAGAACTAGTGGTGGTGGTGCTGGTTGTAGAACTAGTGGTGGTGGTGCTGGTTGTAGAACTAGTGGTGGTGGTGCTGGTTGTAGAACTAGTGGTGGTGGTGTTGGTTGTTGAACTAGTGGTGGTGGTGCTGGTTGTAGAACTAGTGGTGGTGGTGCTGGTTATAGAACTAGTGGTGGTGGTGCTGGTTGTAGAACTAGTGGTGGTGGTGTTGGTTGTAGAACTAGTGGTGGTGGTGCTGGTTGTAGAACTAGTGGTGGTGGTGCTGGTTGTAGAACTAGTGGTGGTGGTGCTGGTTGTAGAACTAGTGGTGGTGGTGTTGGTTGTAGAACTAGTGGTGGTGGTGCTGGTTGTACAACTAGTGGTGGTGGTGCTGGTTGTAGAACTAGTGGTGGTGGTGTTGGTTGTACAACTAGTGGTGGTGGTGGTGGTTGTAGAACTAGTGGTGGTGGTGTTGGTTGTAGAACTAGTGGTGGTGGTGCTGGTTGTAGAACTAGTGGTGGTGGTGCTGGTTGTACAACTAGTGGTGGTGGTGCTGGTTGTAGAACTAGTGGTGGTGGTGCTGATTGTAGAACTAGTGGTGGTGGTGCTGGTTGTAGAACTAGTGGTGGTGGTGCTGGTTGTACAACTAGTGGTGGTGGTGCTGGTTGTAGAACTAGTGGTGGTGGTGCTGATTGTACAACTAGTGGTGGTGGTGCTGGTTGTAGAACTAGTGGTGGTGGTGTTGGTTGTACAACTAGTGGTGGTGGTGGTGGTTGTAGAACTAGTGGTGGTGGTGTTGGTTGTAGAACTAGTGGTGGTGGTGCTGGTTGTAGAACTAGTGGTGGTGGTGCTGGTTGTACAACTAGTGGTGGTGGTGCTGGTTGTAGAACTAGTGGTGGTGGTGTTGGTTGTAGAACTAGTGGTGGTGGTGCTGGTTGTAGAACTAGTGGTGGTGGTGGTGGTTGTAGAACTAGTGGTGGTGGTGTTGGTTGTACAACTAGTGGTGGTGGTGCTGGTTGTAGAACTAGTGGTGGTGGTGCTGGTTGTACAACTAGTGGTGGTGGTGCTGGTTGTAGAACTAGTGGTGGTGGTGCTGGTTGTAGAACTAGTGGTGGTGGTGCTGGTTGTAGAACTAGTGGTGGTGGTGCTGGTTGTAGAACTAGTGGTGGTGGTGCTGGTTGTACAACTAGTGGTGGTGATAATTATGGCCATTGTTTTCATAGTTGTAGCACTGATAGTTGTGGTGTGGAGCTTGGTTATACAGAAAGTAGTTGTAGAGAAAATAATGGCTGTGGTTATGGTTGGATAGTAGGAGGATTAACGAGTGCCAGTAGGATGATTAACGAGTGCCAGTAGGATGATTAACGAGTGCCAGTAGGATGGTTAACGAGTCCTAGTAGGATGGTTAACGAGTGCCACTAGGATGGTTAACAAGTGCCAGTAGAATGGTTAACGAGTGCCAGTAGGATGGTTAACGAATACCAGTAGGATGGCTAACGAAAACCAGTAGGATGATTGAGTGCCACTAGGATGGTTAACAAGTGCCAGTAGAATGGTTTACAAGCACCAGTAGGATGGTTAACGAGTGCTAGTAGGATGGTTAACGAGTGCCACTAGGATAGTTAACAAGTGCCAGTAGAATGGTTAACGAGTGCCAGTAGGATGGTTAACGAGTACCAGTAGGATGGCTAACGAGAACCAGTAGGATGATTGAGTGCCACTAGGATGGTTAACAAGTGCCAGTAGAATGGTTTACAAGCACCAGTAGGATGGTTGACGAGTACCAGTAGGATGGTTAACGAGTACCAGTTGGATGGTTAACGAGTACCAGTAGGATACACAAATAACCCGCCCATAAAAGAGAGAAGCTTACGACGACGTTTCGGCCCGATTTGGACCATTTACAAAGTCACTTTGTGTGACTTTGTCAATGATCCAAGTAGGACCGAAACGTCGTCGTAAGCTTCTCTCTTTTATGTGCGGGTTATTTGTGTATCGTTCCAGTCACGGTATTGTGCCTTTTTTGTTACCAGTAGGATGGTTAACGAGTACCAGTAGGATGGTTAATGAGTATCAGTAGGATGGTTAACGATTACCAGTTGGTAATGAGTTTATTTTAGAATAACGTTAATCAGCAACAAGAAAATTAAATTAATCCTGAAATTTGGAAAGTGGCCGAGAATGCAGAGAAAATATTTATCTGTTGTCCGTTAATCAATGAATTTTCTGTTTCTGACGCAGCCAACCCTCACAGGAATACTCGTCACAGGATTTCTGGTTCCAAGCCTTAGTGTGTGTGTGTGTCTGTGTGTGTGTGTGTGTTTGTGTGTGTGTATGTGTGAGTGTGTTTGTGTGTGTGTGTGTGTGTGTGTGTGTGTGTGTGTGTGTGTGTGTGTGTGTGTGTGTGTGTGTGTGTGTGTGTGTGTGTGTGTGTGTGTGTGTGTGTGTGTGCTTGTGTGTGTGTGGTTGCAGGGAGGGGGTCGTCTCTCGGCTTCTGGTCCCTTCTCTTACCTGGTTGCTAATGGGTTAATTCTCCTCAGGCTTCAAAATCAAGTCTTACCGTATCTCTTCTTAACTCTATGTATGGATCTTGCCTTTATCACTGCACTATCCAGATTGTTCAGCTTCCTGACCACTCTAAGACTGAAGAAATTCTTTGTAACGTGCCTTTTGTTCCTGTGTCTCAAACAATCTATTTTTGTCCACCCTATGAATTCCTCTCTGTATTTTGTATGTTGTTATCATATCACCAATATTACTTTTTTTCTCTAATGTCATCAGGTTTAGCTCTAATATCTCCTCATGGGACATACCTCTTAGCTCTAAGACTAGTCTCGTTGCAAATCTTTGCACTTTCTCCACTTTCTTGACACGCTTAACAAGGTGTTGGTTCTGTACTGGTGTTGCAAACTCCAATATGGGCCTCACGTTCGCCGTATACAGTGCCGTGAATGATTCCTTGCTTAGGTTTCTGAAGACTTTAGAGTAATCAGAGAGGCATTTGCTACAACAGTTATTCGTTTGATGTGCCTTAGGCGATATGCATGATGCAATGCTCACCCCAAGGTTCTTCTCCATGAGTGAGGTTTACAGTCTTTGCCCTTGAGTCAGTATTACGTCTGTGGTCTTCTTTGCTTAGTCCTAATCTTCTTAACGTGGAACTTGCTTGTGGTGTATTCTAGTACCCATTTGTCAGACCAGACATGGAGCCTGTTAAAGTCATTTGAGGTCATTCCTGATCCTCTCATGTTTGTATTTTCTTCTCTTGAGAACAGAGATACCTCTCTCCCTCCGTCATGTCGCTTACCTATTCAAGAAATGGTACCAGTCTGATATTGATCTTTGTGGAGCCCCACTCATCACATACGCCCATTTCGACACCAGTTCCTGAAAATCCTTCGCTGTTTCTTTACTATTAACCATTCCTTGATTCATAGCAATGCTTTCCTGTTATTTCTGCCCGTTCTCCACCTTGCTTTTATACCAGTCTTTTGTGTTGTACTGAGTCGAACTCCAGTAGGTTTGTAAGACAGGATTTACCATTCCTAAAGTCTTGCTAATTGTCATTTATGAAACAACTCCTTTCTATGTGCTTCACCACTCCTCTCATGATTATCTTCTATATAACCTTGCAAACTATGCAAGTCAGTGTCACCGGCCTGTTGCTACAATTATCTATCTGTGTCCCTGAATCCTACCTCTGGAACATCCTTTCTCTGTCCACCTTGTCGATTCCTTTCAGTATTTTGTATGGTGTTATCATATCATCCCTATCTCTCCTGTCCTCCAGTGTTGTCAGGTCGATTTCTTTTAACCTCTCCTCGTAGGACATACCTCTTAGCTCCGGGACCAGTCTAGATGAAAGCTTTTGCACTTTCTCTAGTTTCCTTACGTGCTTGGCTAGGTGTGGGTTCCAAACTGGTGCTGCATATTCCAATATGGGCCTAACATACACAGTGTACAGGGTCCTACAGAATTTCTCATTAAGATGTCGGAATGCTGTTCTTCAGTTTGCTACGCTCCCGTCAGCTGTACAAGTTATCTGGCTGATGTGCGCCTCAGGAGATGTGCTTAGTGTTTTACTCACCCCAGGGTCCTTTTCCTTGAGTGAGGTCTGTAGTTTCTGGCCTCCTAGACTGTACACCGTCTGCTGTCTTCTTTGTCCTTCCCAAATCTTCATGACTTTGCACTTGGTGAGGTTGAACTCCAGGATCCAGTTGCTGGACTAGGTCTGCAGCCTGTCCAGATCCCTATGGAGTTCTGCCTGGTCTCCATCCGATTGAATTCTTCTCATCAACTTTACATCATCTGCAAACAGGGAAACTTTGGAGTCCATTCCTTCCGTCATGACGTTCACAAATGTCATAAACAGCACCGGTCCTAGGACTGACCCCTGTGGAACCCCGCTCGTCACAGGCGCCCACTCTGACACCTTGCCACGTACCATTACTCGCTGTTGTCTTCCTGACAGGTATTCCCTGATCCATTGCAATGCCTTCCCTGTTATCCCTGCCTGCTCCTCCAGGTTTTCACTAGTCTCTTGTGTGGAACTGTGTCAAACACCTTAATGTCCAAGAAAATGCAATCTACCCACCCCTCTCTCTCTTGTCTTACTGCTGTCACTCTGTCATAGAGCTCCAGTAGGTTTGTGACACAGGATTTCCCGTCCCTGAAACCATGTTGGCTGTCGTTGATAAGCTCATTCCTTTCTAGGTGCTCCACCGCTCTTCTCATGATGATCTTCTCCATGACTTTGCATACTATGCATGTCAGTGACACTGGTCTGTAGTTTAGTTCTTCATGACTGTCTCCTTTTTTAAAAATGGGACTAAATTTGCTGTCTTCCATACTTCAGGTAGTCGCCCTGTTTCTATAGATGTGTTGAAGATTTTTGTTAGTTGTACACATAGTACCTCTGCTCCCTCTCTCAGGACCCATGGAGAGATGTTATTCGGCCCCATCGTCTTAGAGGTATCTAGCTCGCTTAACAGTCTCTTCACTTCTTTCTCGGTTGTATGTAATGTCCAACACTTGATGGTGTACCCCACCTCTCCGTCTTTCCAGAGTCCCTTCTGTTTCCTCTGTGAACACTTTTTTGAATCTCAAGTTGAGCTCCTCACATACTTCTCAGCCTGATTACCTGGTCCTTGACTGTTGTTTTCCTCCTGATGTGTGTGTGTGTTTGTGTGTTTGTGAGCTCACATTTCCATCTTGCCTGTGTGGCCGCCCTCCTTTTAGGTAGCATCTTGCTGCTGCGTTATATGATGGTGGTCCGTCCTGCATCATGTGATGGTGGTCCATCCTGAATCATGTGATGGTGGTCCATCCTGCATCATGTGATGGTGGTCCATCCTGCATCATGTGATGGTGGTCCATCCTGCATCATGTGATGGTGGTCCATCCTGCTTCATATGATGGTGGTCCATCATGGGGATTACTTCCCTTTCTGGAATTATCACATGGGACACTGTACGAAGCGAGGCTTTTTCTCTTGATTTATTGGTACCATTTATTTCCAGTGTTTCTACTTCATCTATGGTACCTGCACTAATCACTCCTTTTCAAGAGTTTCCCCTTTTCGGATTGTCCCATAGTTGTCCAACCAGAGTTCATTGACTTTACCTACAGGACATATCTTGGGATCCTCTCCATCAATGAACACTATATGTATCGTCCGTAGCAATCACACCCACTTTTGTTAAGGGAATAAATTGATCACTTAACACATCGCAGATATTATAATCCCTATTATATTGATCCAGTATTCCCCCCTACACACAAAAAAAGAAAACAGACATTTTTCTGGATGCTTGACATGTGAGAGATCAATGATTTCTGTATCGGAGACCTGATCAATGATGTATGTATGTTATGGGTCAATTATTAACTCTATTTTCTGTATTACTACGGTTGTAAATTTTCCCAGGTTAATTTTCGGACTTATAATACATCTTTTCACTCTCCACATAATAAGTTCACTAAAGTCCCGTTTCCACGGGCCTGTAGGCGTAATCACTCTCCACTCACAATGACGTTGATTCACCATCTTGATCACATATGAACCGCTATAGAAGTCGAGATACAGTGAACTATATAATAATAATAATAATAATAATAATAATAATAATAATAATAATATAATATCTTTATTTACCACAGGCCTAGTTGACATCAATGACATACTACTATATAGAAATCCGCTTGTTATACTGAGCATTTCCCAAAATTAGGTCAGTTTTGTCCCAGGATGCGACCCACACCAGTCGACTAACACCCAGGTACCCATTTTACTGATGGGGAACATAGACAACCGTGTAAAGAAACATGCCCTATGTTACAACCTTCACCGGGAATCTAACCCAGACCCTTGCAGTATGAAGCGAGACCTTTAGCCACCAGGCCACGGGGTGCCATGACACTTGGACAAATTCTTCTTGCTATGACTTTCCTAAAGATTCTAACGAATGTTTCCGCGGTCATGTCTATGGCCGCCTCAACATGTATTGCCCTGGTAGCTCCTCGTGTCCCGTAGCTAGGTTGGTAGCGCAATCAGCCCACACATTTAGGTCCATGGCTCGATCCCCTGTACATGTGGAAACATTAGACGTGTTTCCTTAAGACACCTGTTGTCTCTGTTCACCTAGCAGTAAATAGGTACCTGGGTGTTATCGGAATGGTGTGGGTCGCATTCTGGAAACAAAATTAATCTAACTTGCATGAAATACTCTGCATAACATGTATGTAAATGATGTCAGCTATGGTCTGTATAAATTGTATCAGTACTAGTAGAAACAATAGTTATTATTATTATTATTATTATTATTATTATTATTATTATTATTATTATTATTATTATTATTATTATTATTATTATTATTATTATTATTATTAATATTATTATTATTATTATTATTATTATTATTATTATTATTATTATTATTATTATTATTATTATTATTTTCGTAGTGGTACACGCAAAGAGACAGACGTACACTTTTATTGGAACTTTATTGGGTGTCTTGTTCAAAGTAATGGGACAGGTGTAGTCGACTCCTGTCACTTCAAATGGTTTTGTGTGTTGGATGCGCTCAAGTGGCAACAGTGGGCGAGGAGGGATCCTGGGAACAAATGGTCTCGCTTCTACCCTCCAGCATATTACACGATGTTTGAAGAGCTTATCGATACAATGTTGTCCACGAGGGATCTAAAATGAACTTCCAAATGTACTATTAAACTGGTGAACCAGTCACAAAGGAATTAAGACAGGGCGTTTCACTCTATTAGCTACTAGTACGCTCAGGACTCTACCTTCACACTTTTTTAGCCACTAGTGCGCTCTGAACTCTACCTTCACACTTCTTTAGCTACTAGTGTGCTCTGAACTCTACCTTCGCATTTCTTTAGCTACTAGTGTGCTCTGAACTCTACCTTCACACTTCTTTAGCTACTAGTGTGCTCTGAACTCTACTTTCACACTTCTTTAGCTACTAGTGTGCTCTGAACTCTACCTTCGCATTTCTTTAGTTACTAGTGTGCTCTGAACTCTACCTTCACACTTCTTTAGCTACTAGTGTGCTCTGAACTCTACCTTCACACTTCTTTAGCTACTAGTGTGCTCTGAACTCTACCTTCACACTTCTTTAGTTACTAGTGCGCTCTGAACTCTACCTTCACACTTCTTTAGCTACTAGTGTGCTCTGAACTCTACCTTCACACTTCTTTAGCTACTAGTGTGCTCTGAACTCTACCTTCACACTTCTTTAGCTACTAGTGTGCTCTGAACTCTACTTTCACACTTCTTTAGTTACTAGTGCGCTCTGAACTCTACCTTCACACTTCTTTAGTTACTAGTACGCTCTAGACTCTACCTTCACACTTCTTTAGTTACTAGTACGCTCTGAACTCTACCTTCACACTTCTTTAGTTACTAGTACGCTCTGAACTCTACCTTCACACTTTAGCTACTAGTGCGCTCTGAACTCTACCTTCACACTTTAGCTACTAGTGTGCTCTGAACTCTACCTTCACACTTCTTTAGCCACTAGTGTGCTCTGAACTCTACCTTCACACTTCTTTAGTTACTAGTGTGCTCTGAACTCTACCTTCACACTTCTTCAGTTACTAGTGTGCTCTGAACTCTACCTTCACACTTCTTTAGTTACTAGTGTGCTCTGAACTCTACCTTCACACTTCTTTAGTTACTAGTGTGCTCTGAACTCTACCTTCACACTTCTTTAGTTACTAGTGTGCTCTGAACTCTACCTTCACACTTCTTTAGTTACTAGTACGCTCTGAACTCTACCTTCACACTTCTTTAGTTACTAGTACGCTCAGAACTCTACCTTCACACTTCTTTAACTACTAGGGCGCTCTGAACTCTACCTTCACACTTCTTCAGTTACTAGTGTGCTCTGAACTCTACCTTCACACTTCTTTAGTTACTAGTGTGCTCTGAACTCTACCTTCACACTTCTTTAGTTACTAGTGTGCTCTGAACTCTACCTTCACACTTCTTTAGTTACTAGTGTGCTCTGAACTCTACCTTCACACTTCTTTAGTTACTAGTGTGCTCTGAACTCTACCTTCACACTTCTTCAGTTACTAGTGTGCTCTGAACTCTACCTTCACACTTCTTTAGTTACTAGTGTGCTCTGAACTCTACCTTCACACTTCTTCAGTTACTAGTGTGCTCTGAACTCTACCTTCACACTTCTTTAGTTACTAGTGTGCTCTGAACTCTACCTTCACACTTCTTTAGTTACTAGTGTGCTCTGAACTCTACCTTCACACTTCTTTAGTTACTAGTGCGCTCTGAACTCTACCTTCACACTTCTTTAGTTACTAGTGAGCTCTGAACTCTACCTTCACACTTCTTTAGTTACTAGTGCGCTCTGAACTCTACCTTCACACTTCTTTAGTTACTAGTGAGCTCTGAACTCTACCTTCACACTTCTTTAGTTACTAGTGAGCTCTGAACTCTACCTTCACACTTCTTTAGCTACTAGTGCGCTCTGAACTCTACCTTCACACTTCTTTAGTTGCTAGTGCGCTCTTAACTCTACCTTCACACTTCTTTAGTTACTAGTGAGCTCTGAACTCTACCTTCACACTTCTTTAGTTACTAGTGTGCTCTGAACTCTACCTTCACACTTCTTTAGTTACTAGTACGCTCTAGACTCTACCTTCACACTTCTTTAGTTACTAGTGCGCTCTGAACTCTACCTTCACACTTCTTTAGCTACTAGTGTGCTCTGTACTCTACCTTCACACTTCTTTAGCTACTAGTGTGCTCTGTACTCTACCTTCACACTTCTTTAGCTACTAGTGCACTCTGTACTCTACCTTCACACTTCTTTAGCTACTAGTGTGCTCTGTACTCTACCTTCACACTTCTTTAGCTACTAGTGCACTCTGTACTCTACCTTCACACTTCTTTAGTTACTAGTGCGCTCTGAACTCTACCTTCACACTTCTTTAGCTACTAGTGTGCTCTGTACTCTACCTTCACACTTCTTTAGCTACTAGTGCACTCTGTACTCTACCTTCACACTTCTTTAGCTACTAGTGCACTCTGTACTCCACCTTCACACTTCTTTAGCTACTAGTGCACTCTGTACTCTACCTTCACACTTCTTTAGCCACTAGTGCACTCTGTACTCTACCTTCACACTTCTTTAGCCACTAGTTCACTCTGTACTCTACCTTCACACCTCATGACATTTTTCTCATCCAGGTAGACCCAACATTTTTATTAATATAGATCTCCCTCCTAAAGCAATTGTTTTCTTGTTGAAATATTTAAGGTGACTGGGGTATGCACTCTCCTGGGTATGTTGTGCCCAGAATCTAAACGAAGGAGGAACGTTGTACCTAATATTTTATTTCTGAAGAAGCCTTAAGACTAAACCTGTAATACTGAGTAACTTCTTCACTGTGGAATAAATAACCAAACCAATTAGTAATCAGGAGACCTCGTACTTGGGTGTCCTACTTTCTACATCTGCTTTAATCGGAGCTACAGATGGTTTTTGTTTCGGCCAATTAGCTTTCTCAGTCAGTAACCCAGGACCATGAATCCACAATGTATTGTTCCTAAATTTCCTCATTTCCACACCTCTGGATAATAAATCAGCAGGATTACCACTTCCAGGGATGTGAATATACGTCAGAGATATATCAAAGCTTTGCTTAAAATGTAGTTCCCCGCTGCGCTATTTTTGACATAAATTATTTTACTGTTGCAGTTTCAAAGCCACTTGAAGTCTACCTCATTAGGTACACCTATATATCTGCTCATTAATGCATATATCTAATCAGCCAATGACAAGGCAGCAGAAATGGCCAAGAGACTGAGATGCTGTTCAGATCGAACATTGGAATGGGGAAGCAATGTGATGGAAGTGACTTTGGACCGAGGAATGGTTGCTGTTGCCAGATAGGGCAGTTTGAATATTTCTGAAATTGCTGATTTTGTAGGATTTTCACAACAGTCTCTAGAGTTTACAGAGAATGGTCTGAAAGCGCAAAACATTCAGTGAATGGCAATTCTTCGGGCAAAAACGCCTTGTCAATAAGAGAGATCGGAGTAGAATGGCCAGACTGGTTCATGCCGACAGGTAGTCGACAGTAATTCAAATAACCATGCATTACGAAAGTGGTATGCAGAAGAGCATCTCAGAATGCACAACACATTAAACCCTGAAATGAGCTACAGCAGCAGACCACACCGGGTTCCACTCCTGTCACTTAAGAACAGGCTGACCAAAACTAGACAGTTGAAGTTTGGAAAAATATCGCATGGTCTGACAAATCAATTTACGATATGCAAATGGTAAGGTCAGCATTTGGCGTGAACCTTTGGGATGGTGTGGAAGGGGAGATTAACAGCACGAATGTGCAGTAGACAAATTTTTAGCAAGTGTATGATGCTATCATGTCAACATGGACCAGAATCTCTAAGGAATCTTTCCAGCACCTTGCTGATTCATACCACAAAATTTTCAGGCTCTTCTGGGGACAAAGGTGGGTCCTACCCAGTACTTAGAAGCTGTACCTAATAAAGTGGCCTCTGAGTGTATATATAGCTCTGATTTATATAAACAGCTTTAGCTAAACCTTTAATATATGATAAACTAACTTTGTACCCACATACAATGCCAGTTGAAACAGGCTTGCATGTTTTATATCGACGAGGAGGTTCAGAACTGAGGCACCAATTCTAGTTTTTCTGGTTTCGCCTTTGCTCTGGAAGCAAGGATGCTACTTCCCATGGCATTGCTAAGAAATGCTACGTCTAAGTTGATTTTCGAAGAAGTAGCTTAAGCCTCCTCAAGTAATACTTCCCGGGCGCTTCTATACCTGGAGAATATTTGGAGAGGGTTTCGGGGGTCAACGCCCCCGCGGCTCGGTTTGTGACTAGGCCATGGTGTGTACCTGGGCATATTCATGCGGCATTGCCTGACACTCACTTTCGAATTTCTCGGATAGGACTTCGTCACATCCCTATTTTAGTTTCAAGCTTCCTTGAATGTCATAACCCAGATGGTGATTGGGTTCATAAACCCAAAAGGGCCAAATAGTCTAGAAGCCTCTTTATCATAACAGGGACCGGAAACATCTCAACGCACTTTGTGTTGTGCGTATCTTGTATGGTGTTCCAGACTCTTATGCATAAAAATATCCTTATTAATAAAATAGCAATTATATTTGCTCTTTGAATCCGATTCCGTTACAGCAGCAGAACTAATATATTTCCAGGAGACATATTATGCCTGGTCATAACAAAAAACAAAAACAGTAATCTTGATTTCTACAAGTACACGGTACAGCTTGATAAATTAGACACTTGTGCAACTCTTGATAAAGATACCCAAGAGTTGCACATGTGTCTAATTTATCAACGTGTCGGCTCTGTGAACCATTCATCTACAATGGTACAGCTTATACAGACCCAGCTGACAGCAATGACATACTCTAGTACAGAAAGTCCCTGGTTATGCAGAGCATTTCGAGAAACAACCAGGCTAACAACCAGGCACCAAGTTGCTGCTGGGTGAACAGGGGCATCAGGTGCCTTAAGGAAACATGCCCCAATGTTTCCATATGTACCGGAATCGAATCATGGACCTCAATGTGTGAGCTGAGTGCGCTACCTACCAAGCTATGGGACACCTAAGTATTCTCACTAGATATACCTAAGTTCTGTTACAAGGGTTGTAACTCTTAATTAAATAAGACTCCAATCTCATCTTATCATTATTCAGAGTGATGATGATAGTGGAGACTTTGACACTTTAGTCATAGCCCTGGTAATAACATTGAGTGGGAGTAAACTAGGAAGAGAAAATGTAAAGTTAGAAATATCTAGGAGCTCCTCGCAATTTATTTCCAGAACCAATAATTTTATTCACTGTATAACTGAGCAACATCTATTGGGAATTTCTGGGATAGCCCCACCACCAGTGTGGAGAAAATTCTCCAGTAAAGGTGATATCTCTCAGCCCTCTCCAGTTCTCTGAGGAAGTAAGAGTCCGTTAGCCCCTTATGGGAGGGCTAAGTCCCTCAGAGAGCTGAAGGGGGCTGAAACGGCTGAGGGATACCCCCTTTACTGGAAAATTTTCGCCGCAACCCCCAGCCCTCTCAGCCCCCTTCAGCCCTCTGAGGGACTTAGCCCTCCCAAAAGGGGCTAATGAACTCTTACTTCCTCAACCAGATATTCAGTATTAAACTTACTTTTAATATAGAATTAGTGTAGAGGCACATTAGTGAGACGACCTCTATATGACTCGTTACATAGTATTTGTGAGGAGATTAGAATTCTCACTCCTTGAATCATAGAAAGTCCCAGTGTGCCTACAGCTCTGAGCACTGGACCTCAGCTACAACGTCTGCCCGTTTGCTTTGTTTTTCATCGTGTAGTTTTTCAGGGAAAGAAGTGGAACGAGATTTTACTATATTACAAGGCTTGTGTTGTTGGGCAAACTACCCTTGACGACATTCTGATAAACTGCCTGTCATTCTTACTACTCCCTTCTCTCTCTCTCTCTCTCTCTCTCTCTCTCTCTCTCTCTCTCTCTCTCTCTCTCTCTCTCTCTCTCTCTCTCTCTCTCTCTCTCTCTCTCTCTCTCTCTCTCTCTCTCTCTCTCTCTGTCTCTCTCTGTCTCTCTCTGTCTCTCTCTGTCTGTCTGTCTCTCTCTCTCTCTCTCTCTCTCTCTCTCTCTCTCTCTCTCTAGTTTAAATCCGTATTCTCTAGTATGACCTTTAAACAGCGAGACTGGAATTAGTCACAATGTAAGAACTAAGTTCTTCCTGAGACTCAACTGCTGATTGGGGACCTGTACTTAGTTGTACCTTGTTTATCTGATTCCTTCCTTTCTTATGTTCTTATTTGTTATTGGGTTGGATTGTAAAGGACCTGCCTAGTATGGGCCAACAGGCCTGCTGCAGTCTTCCTCCTTTCTTATGTTCTTACGTTCTTCCCCATTGCTTAATTTACTGTTGCAGCTTAGCAAACGAGCTAGACTGTGATCCAGTCACCTATATAACACTTCATATATTTCCGCCGCCTCACCCAAATCAAGAACATTAGTATGAGAGGCATAATTTAAATATTGCTGGATATCTGCGAATATGTATGACAAGAAAGTTCTCACAGGGAATTGAAAGAAGGCAACAAAGTCATCAGCTAAATCAGTAGCCCAGCATTAGCGTAGAAAAGCTAAATCAGTAGCCCTGACATATTCTCGAAATGTTTGTCATGGTGGGCAACAAAGTTTCCCAAAGTCGTAATGGTGCCTCTCAGGAATTAACTCACAACCTCTAAGCCGGAAGTGTCGAACCCACGGCACGTACCCAAGGTGGTACGCGAAAAAAATTGTTGATTTCTGTGTTGTTATGATGAGAAGAAGGTAGTGAGTGATTTGTGTGTTATGATGAGAAGAAGGTAGTGAGAGTGATTTGTGTGTTATGATGAGAAGAAGGTAGTGAGAGTGATTTGTGTGTTATGATGAGAAGAAGGTAGTGAGAGTGATTTGTGTGTTATGATGAGAAGAAGGTAGTGAGAGTGATTTGTGTGTTATGATGAGAAGAAGGTAGTGAGTGATTTGTGTATTATGATGAGAAGAAGGTAGTGAGAGGGATTTGTGTGTTATGATGAGAAGAAGGTAGTGAGAGTGATTTGTGTTATGATAAGAAGGAGGTAGTGAGAGTGATTTGTGTTATGATGAGAAGAAGATAGTGAGAGTGATCATCTAACTGGCCTCCCTGCCACATGTAGCCACTTCTGCCTGAAATTCACACCACACTCTCCTCACTACTACACTGCAGTTCACACTACACACTCTCCTCACTACTACACTGCAGTTCACACTACAATATACAATATACACACTCTCCTCGTTACTACACTGCAGTTCATACTACACACACTCTCCTCACTACTACACTGCAGTTCACACT
The DNA here is from genome assembly GCF_038502225.1 of Cherax quadricarinatus. Taxonomy (NCBI): domain Eukaryota; kingdom Metazoa; phylum Arthropoda; class Malacostraca; order Decapoda; family Parastacidae; genus Cherax; species Cherax quadricarinatus. The sequence goes on along the minus strand of NW_027195870.1, from coordinate 17,132 downwards.
ACACACTCTCCTCACTACTACACTGCAGTTCACACTAAAATATACAATATACACACTCTCCTCACTACTACACTGCAGTTCACACTATACACACTCTCCTCACTACTACACTGCAGTTCACACTACACACTCTCCTCACTACTACACTGCAGTTCACACTACAATATACAATATACACACTCTCCTCGTTACTACACTGCAGTTCATACTACACACACTCTCCTCACTACTACACTGCAGTTCACACTACACACTCTCCTCACTACTACACTGCAGTTCACACTACAATATACAATATACACACTCTCCTCGTTACTACACTGCAATTCATACAACACACATTCTCCTCACTACTACACTGCAGTTCATACTACACACACTCTCCTCACTGCTGCACTGCAGCTCACACTGCACACACTCTCCTCACTATTACACTGCAGTTCACACTACACACACACTCTCCTCACTACTACACTGCAGTTCACACCACACACACTCTCCTCACTACTACACTCCAGTTCACACTACACACGCACTCTCCTCACTACTACACTGCAGTTCACACCACACACACTCTCCTCACTACTACACTGCAGTTCACACTACACACTCTCCTCACTACTACACTGCAGTTCACACTACACACACTCTCCTCACTACTACACTGCAGTTCACACTACACACACTCTCCTCACTACTACACTGCAGTTCACACTACACACACTCTCCTCACTGCTACACTGCAGTTCACACCACACACACTCTCCTCACTACTACACTGCAGTTCACACTACACACACTCTCCTCACTACTACACTGCAGTTCACACTACATACACTCTCCTCGCTACTACACTGCAGTTCACACTGCACACACTCTCCTCACTACTACACTGCAGCTCACACCACACACACTCTCCTCACTACTACACTGCAGTTCACACCACACACACTCTCCTCACTACTACACTGCAGCTCACACCACACACACTCTCCTCGCTACTACACTGCAGCTCACACCACACACACTCTCCTCACTACTACACTGCAGCTCACACCACACACACTCTCCTCGCTACTACACTGCAGCTCACACCACACACTCTCCTCACTACTACACTGCAGCTCACACCACACACACTCTCCTCACTACTACACTGCAGCTCACACCACACACACTCTCCTCGCTACTACTCTGCAGTTCACACCACACACACTCTCCTCACTACTACACTGCAGCTCACACCACACACACTCTCCTCACTACTACACTGCAGTTCACACCACACACACTCTCCTCACTACTACACTGCAGCTCACACCACACACACTCTCCTCGCTACTACTCTGCAGTTCACACCACACACACTCTCCTCACTACTACACTGCAGTTCACACTACACACACACACTCTCCTCACTACTACACTGCAGTTCACACTATACACACACACTCTCCTCACTACTACACTGCAGTTCACACTACACACACACACTCTCCTCACTACTACACTGCAGTTCACACTATACACACACACTCTCCTCACTACTACACTGCAGTTCACACTACACACACACACTCTCCTCACTACTACACTGCAGCTCACACCCCACACACTCTTCTCACTACTACACTACAGCTCACACCACACACACTCTCCTCACTACTACACTGCAGTTCACACCACACACACTCTCCTCACTACTACACTGCAGCTCACACCCCACACACTCTTCTCACTACTACACTACAGCTCACACCGCACACACTCTCCTCACTACTACACTGCAGTTCACACTACACACACACACTCTCCTCACTACTACACTGCAGTTCACACCACACACACTCTCCTCACTACTACACTGCAGCTCACACCCCACACACTCTTCTCACTACTACACTACAGCTCACACCACACACACTCTTCTCACTACTACACTACAGCTCACACCACACACACTCTCCTCACTACTACACTGCAGCTCACACCACACACACTCTCCTCACTACTACACTACAGCTCACACCACACACACTCTCCTCACTACTACACTACAGCTCACACCACACACACTCTCCTCACTACTACACTACAGCTCACACCACACACACTCTCCTCACTACTACACTGCAGTTCACACTATACACACACTCTCCTCACTACTACACTGCAGTTCACACCACACACACTCTCCTCACTACTACACTGCAGCTCACACTATACACACACTCTCCTCACTACTACACTGCAGCTCACACTATACACACACTCTCCTCACTACTACACTGCAGCTCACAACACACACACTCTCCTCACTACTACACTGCAGCTCACACTATACACACACTCTCCTCACTACTACACTGCAGCTCACACTATACACACACTCTCCTCACTACTACACTGCAGCTCACACTATACACACACTCTCCTCACTACTACACTGCAGCTCACACTATACACACACTCTCCTCACTACTACACTGCAGCTCACAACACACACACTCTCCTCACTACTACACTGCAGTTCACACCACACACACTCTCCTCACTACTACACTGCAGTTCACACTATACACACACTCTCCTCACTACTACACTGCAGCTCACACCACTCACACTCTCCTCACTACTACACTGCAGTTCACACTATACACACACTCTCCTCACTACTACACTGCAGCTCACACCACACACACTCTCCTCACTACTACACTGCAGCTCACAACACACACACTCTCCTCACTACTACACTGCAGTTCACACCACACACACTCTCCTCACTACTACACTGCAGCTCACACTATACACACACTCTCCTCACTACTACACTGCAGCTCACAACACTCACACTCTCCTCACTACTACACTGCAGTTCACACTATACACACACTCTCCTCACTACTACACTGCAGTTCACACTATACACACACTCTCCTCACTACTACACTGCAGCTCACACCACACACACTCTCCTCACTACTACACTGCAGCTCACACTATACACACACTCTCCTCACTACTACACTGCAGCTCACAACACACACACTCTCCTCACTACTACACTGCAGTTCACACCACACACACTCTCCTCACTACTACACTGCAGCTCACAACACACACACTCTCCTCACTACTACACTGCAGCTCACAACACACACACTCTCCTCACTACTACACTGCAGCTCACACTATACACACACTCTCCTCACTACTACACTGCAGCTCACAACACACACACTCTCCTCACTACTACACTGCAGCTCACAACACACACACTCTCCTCACTACTACACTGCAGCTCACACTATACACACACTCTCCTCACTACTACACTGCAGTTCACAACACACACACTCTCCTCACTACTACACTGCAGCTCACACTATACACACACTCTCCTCACTACTACACTGCAGCTCACAACACACACACTCTCCTCACTACTACACTGCAGCTCACAACACACACACTCTCCTCACTACTACACTGCAGCTCACACTATACACACACTCTCCTCACTACTACACTGCAGCTCACACTATACACACACTCTCCTCACTACTACACTGCAGCTCACAACACACACACTCTCCTCACTACTACACTGCAGCTCACAACACACACACTCTCCTCACTACTACACTGCAGCTCACACTATACACACACTCTCCTCACTACTACACTGCAGCTCACACTATACACACACTCTCCTCACTACTACACTGCAGCTCACAACACACACACTCTCCTCACTACTACACTGCAGCTCACACTATACACACACTCTCCTCACTACTACACTGCAGCTCACACTATACACACACTCTCCTCACTACTACACTGCAGCTCACACTATACACACACTCTCCTCACTACTACACTGCAGCTCACAACACACACACTCTCCTCACTACTACACTGCAGCTCACACTATACACACACTCTCCTCACTACTACACTGCAGCTCACACTATACACACACTCTCCTCACTACTACACTGCAGCTCACACTATACACACACTCTCCTCACTACTACACTGCAGCTCACAACACACACACTCTCCTCACTACTACACTGCAGCTCACAACACACACACTCTCCTCACTACTACACTGCAGCTCACAACACACACACTCTCCTCACTACTACACTGCAGCTCACAACACACACACTCTCCTCACTACTACACTGCAGCTCACAACACACACACACTCCTCGCTACTACACTGCAGCTCACACCACACACACTCTCCTCACTACTACACTGCAGCTCACACCACACACACTCTCCTCACTACTACACTGCAGCTCACAACACACACACTCTCCTCACTACTACACTGCAGCTCACAACACACACACACTCCTCACTACTACACAGCAGCTCACACCACACACACTCTCCTCACTACTACACTGCAGCTCACAACACACACACTCTCCTCACTACTACACTACAGCTCACACCACACACACTCTCCTCACTACTACACTGCAGCTCACACCACACACACTCTCCTCACTACTACACTGCAGCTCACAACACACACACTCTCCTCACTACTACACTGCAGCTCACACCACACACACTCTCCTCACTACTACACTGCAGCTCACAACACACACACTCTCCTCACTACTACACTGCAGCTCACAACACACACACTCTCCTCACTACTACACTGCAGTTCACACTATCTGGAGAGAGAGTTCCGGGGGTCAACGCCCCCGCGGCCCGGTCTGTGACCAGGCCTCATCAGAGCCTGATCAACCAGGCTGTTGCTGCTGGCTGCACGCAAACCAACGTACGAGCCACAGCCCGGCTGATCCGGAACTGACTTTAGGTGCTTGTCCAGTGCCAGCTTGAAGACTGCCAGGGGTCTGTTGGTAATCCCCCTTATGTGTGCTGGGAGGCAGTTGAACAGTCTCGGGCCCCTGACACTTATTTTATGGTCTCTTAACGTGCTAGTGACACCCCTGCTTTTCATTGGGGGGATGGTGCATCGTCTGCCAAGTCTTTTGCTTTCGTAGTGAGTGATTTTCGTGTGCAAGTTCGGTACTAGTCCCTCTAGGATTTTGCACTATGCACTATACTTACAATCTCCTCACTACTACACTGCAGTTCACACCACACACACTCTCCTCACTACTACACTGCAGCTCACACCACACACACTCTCCTCACTACTACACTGCAGCTCACACCACACACACTCTCCTCACTACTACACTGCAGTTCACACCACTCACACTCTCCTCACTACTACACTGCAGCTCACACCACACACACTCTCCTCACTACTACACTGCAGTTCACACTACACACACAATCTCCTCACTACTACACTGCAGTTCACACCACACACACTCTCCTCACTACTACACTGCAGTTCACACCACACACACTCTCCTCACTACTACACTGCAGTTCACACCACACACACTCTCCTCACTACTACACTGCAGTTCACACCACACACACTCTCCTCACTACTACACTGCAGCTCACACCACACACACTCTCCTCACTACTACACTGCAGTTCACACCACACACACTCTCCTCACTACTACACTGCAGTTCACACCACACACACTCTCCTCACTACTACACTGCAGTTCACACCACACACACTCTCCTCACTACTACACTACAGCTCACACCCCACACACTCTCCTCACTACTACAGTACAGCTCACACCACACACACTCTTCTCACTACTACACTACAGCTCACACCACACACACTCTCCTCACTACTACAGTACAGCTCACACCACACACACTCTCCTCACTACTACACTACAGCTCACACCACACACACTCTTCTCACTACTACACTACAGCTCACACCACACACACTCTCCTCACTACTACACTACAGCTCACACCCCACACACTCTCCTCACTACTACAGTACAGCTCACACCACACACACTCTCCTCACTACTACACTACAGCTCACACCACACACACTCTCCTCACTACTACAGTACAGCTCACACCACACACACTCTCCTCACTACTACACTGCAGCTCACACCACACACACTCTCCTCACTACTACACTGCAGCTCACACCACACACACTCTCCTCACTACTACACTGCAGTTCACACCACACACACTCTCCTCACTACTACACTGCAGCTCACACCACACACACTCTCCTCACTACTACACTGCAGCTCACACCACACACACTCTCCTCACTACTACACTGCAGTTCACACCACACACACTCTCCTCACTACTACACTGCAGCTCACACCACACACACTCTCCTCACTACTACACTGCAGCTCACACCACACACACTCTCCTCACTACTACACTGCAGCTCACACCACACACACTCTCCTCACTACTACACTGCAGCTCACACCACACACACTCTCCTCACTACTACACTGCAGTTCACACCACACACACTCTCCTCACTACTACACTGCAGCTCACACCACACACACTCTCCTCACTACTACACTGCAGCTCACACCACACACACTCTCCTCACTACTACACTGCAGTTCACACCACACACACTCTCCTCACTACTACACTGCAGCTCACACCACACACACTCTCCTCACTACTACACTGCAGTTCACACCACACACACTCTCCTCGCTACTACACTGCAGCTCACACCACACACACTCTCCTCACTACTACACTGCAGCTCACACCACACACACTCTCCTCGCTACTACACTGCAGCTCACACAACACACACTCTCCTCGCTACTACACTGCAGTTCACACCACACACACTCTCCTCGCTACTACACTACAGCTCACACCACACACACTATCCTCAGTACTACACTACGGCTCACACCACACACACTCTCCTCACTACTACACTGCAGCTCACACCACACACACTCTCCTCACTACTACACTGCAGCTCACACCACACACACTCTTCTCACTACTACACTACAGCTCACACCACACACACTCTCCTCACTACTACACTACAGCTCACACCCCACACACTCTCCTCACTACTACAGTACAGCTCACACCACACACACTCTCCTCACTACTACACTGCAGCTCACACCACACACACTCTGCTCACTACTACAGTACAGCTCACACCCCACACACTCTCCTCACTACTACAGTACAGCTCACACCACACACACTCTCCTCACTACTACAGTACAGCTCACACCACACACACTCTCCTCACTACTACACTACAGCTCACACCACACACACTCCTCACTACTACAGTACAGCTCACACCACACACACTCTCCTCACTACTACACTGCAGCTCACACCACACACACTCTCCTCACTACTACAGTACAGCTCACACCACACACACTCTCCTCACTACTACAGTACAGCTCACACCACACACACTCTCCTCAATACTACACTGCAGCTCACACCACACACACTCTCCTCACTACTACACTACAGCTCACACCACACACACTCTCCTCACTACTACAGTACAGCTCACACCACACACACTCTCCTCACTACTACACTACAGCTCACACCACACACACTCTCCTCACTACTACAGTACAGCTCACACCACACACACTCTCCTCACTACTACAGTATAGCTCACACCACACACACTCTCCTCACTACTACACTGCAGCTCACACCACACACACTCTCCTCACTACTACACTGCAGCTCACACCACACACACTCTCCTCACTACTACAGTACAGCTCACACCCCACACACTCTCCTCACTACTACGGTACAGCTCACACCACACACACTCTCCTCAGTACTACACTGCAGCTCACACCACACACACTCTCCTCACTACTACACTGCAGCTCACACCACACACACTCTCCTCACTACTACACTGCAGCTCACACCACACACACTCTCCTCACTACTACAGTACAGCTCACACCCCACACACTCTCCTCACTACTACGGTACAGCTCACACCCCACACACTCTCCTCACTACTACGGTACAGCTCACACCACACACACTCTCCTCACTACTACACTGCAGTCAGTCTCAGACACAGGAACGGTGGCGGGACTGTTATAGAGGCGACTTAGGGTGTGTTATCTGGCTGGATGAGGGATGGGCTAAGGGACGATTATTATTATTATTATAATCAAAAAAGATGCGCTAAGCCACAAGGACTAAACAGAATAAGGGACAATTAAATTGAGAAAGTAAACACAATGTTTATAGGTTATGTAAATTACTGATCACTTAAAACATAAGTATTCTTAATTTTCTTTTATTCACACTTTATAAGACCATGAATTATATTAATTATATTTATATATAACTTGCTATCAGATAATGGCTTTATTAATTAATGATATACAGGAAGATAATGCTTTCAAATTAAGCGCTAAACTCGAAAGGGCGGATATACTTGGAAGATGATAACATATTCATTCGACTCTCAGATGAGAGTATCACAGTCACGGTATTGTGGGCTAGTAGCGGAGTATTGTTGCCACGGTATTGTGGGCTAGTAGCGGAGTATTGTTGCCACGGTATTGTGGGCTAGTAGCGGAGTATTGTTGCCACGGTATTGTGGGCTAGTAGCGGAGTATTGTTGCCACGGTATTGTGGGCTAGTAGCGGAGTATTGTTGCCACGGTATTGTGGGCTAGTAGCGGAGTATTGTTGCCACGGTATTGTGGGCTAGTAGCGGAGTATTGTTGCCACGGTATTGTGGGCTAGTAGCGGAGTATTGTTGCCACGGTATTGTGGGCTAGTAGCGGAGTATTGTTGCCACGGTATTGTGGGCTAGTAGCGGAGTATTGTTGCCACGGTATTGTGGGCTAGTAGCGGAGTATTGTTGCCACGGTATTGTTGGTTAGTAGCGGAGTATTGTTGCCACTAGTAGTATTGTGGGTATTGTGGGCTAGTAGCGGAGTATTGTTGCCACGGTATTGTGGGCTAGTAGCGGAGTATTGTTGCCACGGTATTGTGGGCTAGTAGCGGAGTATTGTTGCCACGGTATTGTGGGCTAGTAGCGGAGTATTGTTGCCACGGTATTGTGGGCTAGTAGCGGAGTATTGTTGCCACGGTATTGTGGGCTAGTAGCGGAGTATTGTTGCCACGGTATTGTGGGCTAGTAGCGGAGTATTGTTGCCACGGTATTGTGGGCTAGTAGCGGAGTATTGTTGCCACGGTATTGTGGGCTAGTAGCGGAGTATTGTTGCCACGGTATTGTGGGCTAGTAGCGGAGTATTGTTGCCACGGTATTGTGGGCTAGTAGCGGAGTATTGTTGCCACGGTATTGTGGGCTAGTAGCGGAGTATTGTTGCCACGGTATTGTGGGCTAGTAGCGGAGTATTGTTGCCACGGTATTGTGGGCTAGTAGCGGAGTATTGTTGCCACGGTATTGTGGGCTAGTAGCGGAGTATTGTTGCCACGGTATTGTGGGCTAGTAGCGGAGTATTGTTGCCACGGTATTGTGGGCTAGTAGCGGAGTATTGTTGCCACGGTATTGTGGGCTAGTAGCGGAGTATTGTTGCCACGGTATTGTGGGCTAGTAGCGGAGTATTGTTGCCACGGTATTGTGGGCTAGTAGCGGAGTATTGTTGCCACGGTATTGTGGGCTAGTAGCGGAGTATTGTTGCCACGGTATTGTGGGCTAGTAGCGGAGTATTGTTGCCACGGTATTGTGGGCTAGTAGCGGAGTATTGTTGCCACGGTATTGTGGGCTAGTAGCGGAGTATTGTTGCCACGGTATTGTGGGCTAGTAGCGGAGTATTGTTGCCACGGTATTGTGGGCTAGTAGCGGAGTATTGTTGCCACGGTATTGTGGGCTAGTAGCGGAGTATTGTTGCCACGGTATTGTGGGCTAGTAGCGGAGTATTGTTGCCACGGTATTGTGGGCTAGTAGCGGAGTATTGTTGCCACGGTATTGTGGGCTAGTAGCGGAGTATTGTTGCCACGGTATTGTGGGCTAGTAGCGGAGTATTGTTGCCACGGTATTGTGGGCTAGTAGCGGAGTATTGTTGCCACGGTATTGTGGGCTAGTAGCGGAGTATTGTTGCCACGGTATTGTGGGCTAGTAGCGGAGTATTGTTGCCACGGTATTGTGGGCTAGTAGCGGAGTATTGTTGCCACGGTATTGTGGGCTAGTAGCGGAGTATTGTTGCCACGGTATTGTGGGCTAGTAGCGGAGTATTGTTGCCACGGTATTGTGGGCTAGTAGCGGAGTATTGTTGCCACGGTATTGTGGGCTAGTTGTGAAGTATTGTTGCCACGGTATTGTGGCCTAGTAGCGGAGTATTGTTGCCACGGTATTGTGGGCTAGTAGCGGAGTATTGTTGCCACGGTATTGTGGGCTAGTAGCGGAGTATTGTTGCCACGGTATTGTGGGCTAGTAGCGGAGTATTGTTGCCACGGTATTGTGGGCTAGTAGCGGAGTATTGTTGCCACGGTATTGTGGGCTAGTAGCGGAGTATTGTTGCCACGGTATTGTGGGCTAGTAGCGGAGTATTGTTGCCACGGTATTGTGGGCTAGTAGCGGAGTATTGTTGCCACGGTATTGTGGGCTAGTAGCGGAGTATTGTTGCCACGGTATTGTGGGCTAGTTGTAAAGTATTGCTGCCACGGTATTGTATTGTTGCCACGGTATTGTGGGCTAGTAGCGGAGTATTGTTGCCACGGTATTGTGGGCTAGTAGCGGAGTATTGTTGCCACGGTATTGTGGGCTAGTAGCGGAGTATTGTTGCCACGGTATTGTGGGCTAGTTGTAAAGTATTGCTGCCACGGTATTGTGGGCTAGTAGCGGAGTATTGTTGCCACGGTATTGTGGGCTAGTAGCGGAGTATTGTTGCCACGGTATTGTGGGCTAGTAGCGGAGTATTGTTGCCACGGTATTGTGGGCTAGTTGTTGCCACGGTATTGTGGGCTAGTAGCGGAGTATTGCGGAGTATTGTTGCCACGGTATTGTGGGCTAGTAGCGGAGTATTGTTGCCACGGTATTGTGGGCTAGTAGCGGAGTATTGTTGCCACGGTATTGTGGGCTAGTTGTGAAGCGGAGTATTGTTGCCACGGTATTGTGGGCTAGTAGCGGAGTATTGTTGCCACGGTATTGTGGGCTAGTAGCGGAGTATTGTTGCCACGGTATTGTGGGCTAGTAGCGGAGTATTGTTGCCACGGTATTGTGGGCTAGTAGCGGAGTATTGTTGCCACGGTATTGTGGGCTAGTAGCGGAGTATTGTTGCCACGGTATTGTGGGCTAGTAGCGGAGTATTGTTGCCACGGTATTGTGGGCTAGTTGTAAAGTATTGCTGCCACGGTATTGTGGGCTAGTAGCGGAGTATTGTGGCCACGCTATTGTGGGCTAGTAGCGGAGTATTGCTGCCACGGTATTGTGGGCTAGTTGCGGAGTATTGTTGCCACGGTATTGTGGGCTAGTTGTGAAGTATTACTGCCACGGTATTGTGGGCTAATTGTGGAGTATTGCTGCCACGGTATTGTGGGCTAGTTGTAAAGTATTGCTGCCACGGTATTGTGGGCTAGTTGTGAAGTATTGCTGCCACGGTATTGTGGGCTAGTTGCGGAGTATTGTTGCCACGGTATTGTGGGCTAGTTGTGAAGTATTGCTGCCACGGTATTGTGGGCTAGTTGCGGAGTATTGTTGCCACGGTATTGTGGGCTAGTTGTGAAGTATTGCTGCCACGGTATTGTGGGCTAGTTGTAAAGTATTGCTGCCACGGTATTGTGGGCTAGTTATTGTGCCACGGTATTGTGGGCTAGTAGCGGAGTATTGTTGCCACGGTATTGTGGGCTAGTTGTGAAGTATTGTTGCCACGGTATTGTGGCCTAGTAGCGGAGTATTGTTGCCACGGTATTGTGGGCTAGTAGCGGAGTATTGTTGCCACGGTATTGTGGGCTAGTTGTGAAGTATTGCTGCCACGGTATTGTGGGCTAGTTGCGGAGTATTGTTGCCACGGTATTGTGGGCTAGTTGTGAAGTATTGCTGCCACGGTATTGTGGGCTAGTTGTGAAGTATTGCTGCCACGGTATTGTGGGCTAGTTGTGAAGTATTGCTGCCACGGTATTGTGGGCTAGTTGTGAAGTATTGCTGCCACGGTATTGTGGGCTAATTGTGGAGTATTGCTGCCACGGTATTGTGAGCTAATTGTGGAGTATTGCTGCCACGGTATTGTGGGCTAACTGTGGAGTATTGTTGCCACGGTATTGTGGGCTAGTTGTGAAGTATTGCTGCCACGGTATTGTGGGCTAGTTGTGAAGTATTGCTGCCACGGTATTGTGGGCTAGTTGTGAAGTATTGCTGCCACGGTATTGTGGGCTAGTTGTAAAGTATTGCTGCCACGGTATTGTGGGCTAGTTGCGGAGTATTGTTGCCACGGTATTGTGGGCTAGTAGCGGAGTATTGTTGCCACGGTATTGTGAGCTAGTTGTAAAGTATTGCTGCCACGGTATTGTGGGCTAGTAGCGGAGTATTGTTGCCACGGTATTGTGGGCTAGTTGTGAAGTATTGCTGCCACGGTATTGTGGGCTAGTTGTAAAGTATTGCTGCCACGGTATTGTGGGCTAGTTGTGAAGTATTGCTGCCACGGTATTGTGGGCTAGTTGTGAAGTATTGCTGCCACGGTATTGTGGGCTAGTTGTGAAGTATTGCTATCACGGTATTGTGGGCTAGTTGTGAAGTATTGCTATCACGGTATTGTGGGCTAGTTGTGAAGTATTGCTGCCACGGTATTGTGGGCTAGTTGCGGAGTATTGCTGCCACGGTATTGTGGGCTAGTTGTGAAGTATTGCTGCCACGGTATTGTGGGCTAGTAGCGGAGTATTGTTGCCACGGTATTGTGGGCTAGTTGTGAAGTATTGCTGCCACGGTATTGTGGGCTAGTAGCGGAGTATTGTTGCCACGGTATTGTGGGCTAGTAGCGGAGTATTGTTGCCACGGTATTGTGGGCTAGTTGTGAAGTATTGCTGCCACGGTATTGTGGGCTAGTAGCGGAGTATTGTTGCCACGGTATTGTGGGCTAGTTGTGAAGTATTGCTGCCACGGTATTGTGGGCTAGTTGTGAAGTATTGCTATCACGGTATTGTGGGCTAGTTGTGAAGTATTGCTATCACGGTATTGTGGGCTAGTTGTGAAGTATTGCTGCCACGGTATTGTGGGCTAGTTGCGGAGTATTGCTGCCACGGTATTGTGGGCTAGTTGTGAAGTATTGCTGCCACGGTATTGTGGGCTAGTAGCGGAGTATTGTTGCCACGGTATTGTGGGCTAGTAGCGGAGTATTGTTGCCACGGTATTGTGGGCTAGTTGTGAAGTATTGCTGCCACGGTATTGTGGGCTAGTAGCGGAGTATTGTTGCCACGGTATTGTGGGCTAGTAGCGGAGTATTGTTGCCACGGTATTGTGGGCTAGTTGTGAAGTATTGCTGCCACGGTATTGTGGGCTAGTAGCGGAGTATTGTTGCCACGGTATTGTGGGCTAGTTGTGAAGTATTGCTGCCACGGTATTGTGGGCTAGTTGTGAAGTATTGCTATCACGGTATTGTGGGCTAGTTGTGAAGTATTGCTGCCACGGTATTGTGGGCTAGTTGTGAAGTATTGCTGTCACGGTATTGTGGGCTAGTTGTGAAGTATTGCTGCCACGGTATTGTGGGCTAGTTGTGAAGTATTGCTGCCACGGTATTGTGGGCTAGTTGTGAAGTATTGCTGCCACGGTATTGTGGGCTAGTTGTGAAGTATTGCTGCCACGGTATTGTGGGCTAGTTGTGAAGTATTGCTGCCACGGTATTGTGGGCTAGTTGTGAAGTATTGCTGCCACGGTATTGTGGGCTAGTTGTGAAGTATTGCTGCCACGGTATTGTGGGCTAGTTGTGAAGTATTGCTGCCACGGTATTGTGGGCTAGTTGTGAAGTATTGCTGCCACGGTATTGTGGGCCAGTTATAAAGTATTGCTGCCACGGTATTGTGGGCTAGTTGTGAAGTATTGCTGCCACGGTATTGTGGGCTAGTTGTGAAGTATTGCTGCCACGGTATTGTGGGCTAGTTGTGAAGTATTCCAGCCACGGTATTGTGGGCTAATTGTGGAGTATTGCTGCCACGGTATTGTGGGCTAGTTGTGAAGTATTTCTACCACGGTATTGTGGGCTAGTTGTGAAATATTGCTGCCACGGTATTGTGGGCTAGTTGTGAAGTATACCAGTCACGGCATTGTGGGCTAATTGTGGAGTATTGCTGCCACGGTATTGTGGGCTAGTTGTGAAGTATTGCTGCCACGGTATTGTGGGCTAGTTGTGAAGTATTGCTGCCACGTTATTGTGGGCTAGTTGTGAAGTATTGCTGCCACGGTATTGTGGGCTAGTTGTGAAGTATTGCTGCCACGGTATTGTGGGCTAGTTGTGAAGTATTGCTGCCACGGTATTGTGGGCTAGTTGTGAAGTATTGCTGCCACGGCATTGTGGGCTAAGTGTGGAGTATTGCTGCCACGGTATTGTGGGCTAGTTGTGAAGTATTGCTGCCACGGTATTGTGGGCTAGTTGTGAAGTATTGCTGCCACGTTATTGTGGGCTAGTTGTGAAGTATTGCTGCCACGGTATTGTGGGCTAGTTGTGAAGTATTGCTGCCACGGTATTGTGGGCTAGTTGTGAAGTATTCCATCTACGGTATTGTGGGCTAGTTGTGAAGTATTCCAGCCACGGTATTGTGGGCTAGTTGTGAAGTATTCCAGCCACGGTATTGTGGGCTAGTTGTGAAGTATTCCAGCCACGGTATTGTGGGCTAGTTGTGAAGTATTCCAGCCACGGTATTGTGGGCTAGTTGTGAAGTATTCCAGCCACGGTATTGTGGGCTAGTTGTGAAGTATTCCAGCTACGGTATTGTTGGCTAGTTGTGAAGTATTCCGGCCACGGTATTGTATGTTAGTTGTGAAGTATTCCATCTACGCTATTGTGGGCTAGTTGTGAAGTATTCCAGCTACGGTATTGTTGGCTAGTTGTGAAGTATCCAGCCACGGTATTGTGGGCTAGTTGTGAAGTATTCCATCTACGGTATTGTGGGCTAGTTGTGAAGTATTCCAGCTACGGTATTGTGGGCTAGTTGTGAAGTATTCCATCTACGGTATTGTGGTCTAGTTGTGAAGTATTCCAGCCACGGTATTGTGGGCTAGTTGTGAAGTATTCCAGCTACGGTATTGTGGGCTAGTTGTGAAGTATTGCTGCCACGGTATTGTGGGCTAGTTGTGAAGTATTGCTATCACGGTATTGTGGGCTAGTTGTGAAGTATTGCTGCCACGGTATTGTGGGCTAGTTGTGAAGTATTCCAGCCACGGTATTGTGGGCCAGTTGTGAAGTATTCCAGCCACGATATTGTGGGCTAGTTGTGAAATATTACAGCTACTGTATTGTGGGCTAGTTGTGAAGTATTCCAGCCACGATGTTATGGGCTAGTTGTGAAGTATTCCAGCCACGGTATTGTGGGCTAGTTGTGAAGTATTCCAGCCACGATGTTATGGGCTAGTTGTGAAGTATTCCAGCCACGATATTGTGGGCTAGTTGTGAAATATTACAGCCACGGTATTGTGGGCCAGTTGTGAATTGGAGGGTTACACATGAATTGTTCCAGCCATGGTATTGCGGGATAGTTACAAATTGTTACAGCCATTATATTGTGGACAGAAATGTGAATCTTCTCTTGTGATGGTTGGAAGTATTGTATCAATTATACCATCAGTCTTCAGACTCTTGGATCTTTTACAATTTATAGATATAACTGCAGCATCACTTGTTCTCCTGTCACTACTGCTGCTCCTCAATATTTGTCATTCTCAGGCAGGGAAAACTGGGTTCACATGCTGCAGAATTAACTGGCAATGTCACAATCTTGTACACCAGCTTGTACAGATCAAATGAAAGCATTAAATAAGGTATTGTCTGACCACGGTAACAAACTGAAGTGGAGTTATGGGAGGGTATAATCCTTTTTTTTCTCTCTCTCTCTCTCTCTCTCTCTCTCGCTCTACATAATATATATATACATATATATATATATATATATATATATATATATATATATATATATATATATATATATATATATATATATATGTATGTATATATATATATATATATATATATATATATATATATATATATATATATATATATATATATATATATATATATATATATATATATATATATATATATTTATTTATTTATTTAACAAATCGACCGTCTCCCACCGAGGCAGGGTGACCCAAAATAGAAAGAAAATCCCCAAAAAGAAAATACTTTCATCATCATTCAACACTTTCGCCTCACTCACACATAATCACTGTTTTTGCAGAGGTGCTCAGAACACAACAGTTTAGAAGTATATACGTATAAAGATACACAACATATCTCTCTAAACTGCTAATATCCCGAACCCCTCCTCTAGAGTGCAGGCATTGTACTTCCCATTTCCAGAACTCAAGTCCGGCTATATAAAAATAACCGGTTTCCCTGAGTCCCTTCAATAAATATTACCCTGCTCACACTCCAACAGATCGTCAGGCCCCAAATACCATTCGTCTCCATTCACTCCTATCTAACACGCTCACACACGCTTGCTGAAAGTCCAAGCCCCTCGCCCACAAAACCTCCTTTACCCCCTCCCTCCAACCTTTTCGAGGACGACCTCTACCCCGCCTTCCTTCCCATACAGATTTATACGCTCTCCATGTCATTCTACTTTGATCCATTCTCTCTAAATGACCAAACCCCCTTAACAACCCCTCTTCTGCCCTCTGACTAATACTTTTATTAACTCCACACCTTCTCCTAATTTCCACACTCCGAATTTTCTGCATAATATTTACACCACATATTGTCCTTACACAGGACATCTCCACTGCCTCCAACCGACTCCTCGCTGCTGCATTTACCACCCAAGCTTCACACCCATATATGAGTGTTGGTACTACTATACTTTCATACATTCCCTTCTTTGCCTCCATAGATAACATTTTTTGTCTCCACATATACCTCAACGCACCACTCACCTTTTTTCCCTCATCAATTCTATGATTAACCTCATCCCTCATAAATCCATCTGCCGACACGTCAACTCCCAAGTATCTGAAAACATTCACTTCTTCCATACTCCTCCCCAATTT